>NW_024870730.1:2600000-2895000 GCF_019054845.1 Dipodomys spectabilis | reverse complement strand
ATTCGACCAGATGAGTGGAGGTCCTTTGTTTCTTGAGTCTTGTTTACTTTGTCGTATCACCTTCCTTTTTGGATTTAACATCCACTTGTCAGGGAGATCATGTGCCGTTTGTCTCTTTGCTCTTGGCTTACCTCACTCAACGTGATTTCTTCTAGTTCCGTCCATTTCCCTGCGAATACCATTATTTTGTCCTTTCTAACGGGGAAGACTTTTCTTATCAACAAAGAGGATTACTATTATTAAATGCTATTGAATATCATCTATTTTATGTAAATTAGGATGATCATTTTGTTCGTGTCATGTATCTTACCCATTCTTTTTTTATTACAGTTTTTTATTGTAAAAATAGTGTACAGAGGGGTTAGTTACATGAATAAGTTAATAAGTACATTTCCTATCAAACATTGTTACCTCCTCCTTTGTTTTCCTCCTACCATCCCTTTCCTCTCCACCTCCCCAGCTCCTCCCTCCCTACCCCCCACAAGTTGCAAAGTTCGTTTTCAAAATAGTGTCTTATGGTCACCATGGGTCAACCTGTATCCCAGTTTAAGCCTTTTGTTTTTTCCCTTCCCTTCCCTAAATTAGAAAAGTGTACATACAAGATGCAGGGCACCAGACTCAAAGGTCAAAAGCTATGTACATATGATCATATAAGATGATGATAAGTGAAATGAACCCCAAGACAGGGACATAAGTGTTTTTTTTCTTTCTTGCTATTGTTTTTAACCTACCCATTCTTTGCTCATGTTTTCAGTAAAATCCTTCACTCAGGCACATTTAAGTTCTTCACTGCAGAGGTACTAATTGCTGTAACTCCTGTCTAGGCTTAGAATTAGTATGTATGTATCTGTGCATTTGCACATAAGACAAGGGACAGAGGAGAGTTAGCTTTTACTTTCTCAAATGAAACTTCAAAAACATCAAAGAGAGAGCGAAGGAGCATGGAGAAAGTGAGATGGGGACTGGCCAAAACATTTCTGTCATTTCTACTCATTGTAATTGTATCCTACTCTGGTCCTTCATGAAGTTCAGTGTAGGGTTTTCAGTGTATTCTCAGGATCTCAACTAGTATGTCTTTGTGAGGATGGGGATAGAACCCAAGCTAGGTACATGCTAGGAAAGCACTCTACCACTGACCACTAGTGACATTCTCCTTCATGGCCTTAATGCAGCATTTTAATATTTTTCTATAGCCTTACAGTGATCTGGCTAAAAGAACAAAATATGATCTTGGAATTTTATCTGAATCAAGGCTACTTCAGGCAGACTAGATTTATAGTTTCTTCCTCTAGTTCCATCATCAAAATATTTGAAACACTTTTTTATGTATCTACTGTGAATTGAACCCAGAACCTTTAACACACTACACATGTGCTCTACTACTGAGCTACATACCAGCCAGTATGTATTTTAAATTCTTAGCTGGAGGATTTTAGAATAAGGAGGTAAAATTAAATTTATTCTATGATTACAAACTCACAGGAGTTTCTCCTTTACCCAGAGGTAAAGCAATTTTCAGTCCATTTTTGAGGGTAAGTAGTTGAGTAAAATTATTTCAAATTCATTTTCACCTTCCCTTTGAGATTGAGGTCTTTTATTAATGCGCAATATAGATGACTGTACCCCATTTATGATCTTAGATTCTACAGCCTTCAAAATGGAAGTTAAAATTGGATCAGCATTTGGCAAATTTCCACAAGGTGAAAGCTGATTTTAATGCAGTGGGTGCTTTGGGGCTCTTTGTATATACAATCAGTATCTTTTATTTTCTTCTAGATACATGACAAATTTAAGTATTGAAAATTTTGTACCAAGATCTTGTTCCTTTTTTCCCCCAGCAATATTTACCTCACTCACTATATTGTAGGGAAGTAAGTTGGAAAAATAAATGACTATGGGGGAAATGTTGGTCAAGCCCACCAAAAAATTAAGAAGTGGTTTAGGTCAGATGTAATAGGCTAAGGAGGGAGTGGGCAAAAGGGGAAACAAAGGAGGAGGCAACAATTCTTGATAAGAAATGTACTCATTATCTTTTCCACATAATTGTAACCCCTCTGTACGGTATTTTTACAATAAAAAAGAAAAAAAAAAGGCTATGCAATGGTAAAGAATGGAGGCCTAGGGTTCCTGGTCTATCTCTGGACCTATCTCATTCCCCTTCCTTCTTTTTTTGTGTTCACAGAGTTCATGTCTATATTCCTCTAATACGGGAGCCACAATATATACAATGTTTTAAACATAATTTATGGTACTACAGGTCTGGGCTTCACACTAGCTAGGTGGGCACCTTCGTTGAGTGAGCCCTATCTTGAGGCCTGTTTTCTGCTGGTTATTTTTGAGACAGGATTTTACTATCCACCCAAGTACCTACCAGAGCACAATCTACTTGTTAGAGGCTTCTTCTTGTAACTAGGGTCCAAATATATGCCACATACACCAAATGTATGTCCAATCTTCTGTTGAGAAGAGGGTTGCTTTTACATTTCTGGAAAGACTAGCCTCAAAAGGCAATCCTTCCAATCTCAGTCTCCCAAGTGGCTTGGATTACAGATGTGATCCATCAATGCTTGCTTATAGTCTTCGTTAAAAAGCTACTGAGATCACACAGCTCACTAAAACCAAATTTTACTCCAAGGCTTAGAGCTAAGTGAATTTTTATGATTTATCAATTTGACTGATTACTAGAAGGCTTCAGTATTTGCCCTAGTATTTTATCCTTCTCATTTCTCTATTTGGCTTATACTGAATGTAATTCCTTGTGAGCTGACTGTCTCATGGGTCTGTTTGGGCTAAACTGGCCTTTTTGGAAGCAGTTCTGTCTCTAACAAGAGATGCCACTTCCAGATATGTGGATTCAGCATAGCTGAATGGAACAGGCAGCCCAGCAGGAGCAGCAGTAAACCGTAAAATCCACAATTTTAAAGTGTCAGGATCAGTATTTCATGGGCCCATCTTGTTACTCTAAAATCAGATCAACTGGGAACATACTTTCCAGCCAAATTTTGACAGGTGCAGTTTTTGCCATGGCTCTGCTGTGCTTTCTCTAATATGCCCATCTGCTCCCAGGATTCCTCTGTTTCTCTTTGAAATATCCCCTCTTCTGTGTTCTTTAGCCTCAAATACTCCACTTTGTCATTTAAGACAAAGTCCACACAAACAAGTCAATACAGACAGGAACAGGGCTATTATATGTAATTAGAGTAGTAAGGCAGCCAGTCTGAACAATTCCATCCTGCAAATTGGTTTTCTGTCTATATTACTCTAATTATCCAATATTCTCTGCATTTATTAGAATTTTGCTGTCTGTACATAAGCAAATAAGATAGCTAATTAAATTGTTAGTAATGGATAAAAATGTTTGAGTGGATTTATTCATACAAAAGATTTTTGTGAGCATCTTCTGAGTACTAGGTATCATTTTGTCTTCATGGTAGTCAACAAAAATATATTTCCTCCTCTTGAGAGCTTATAAAACAATAATAATTAGTAATAGTTTTTATTATTAAATTTTGGTAGGAATTTCTAGTAAATAAGATGATTTCTATGTTGCTTTGTATGTCCCTCCCCCACAGTATAACCCCTGCTTTCACTGTATTTGATGTTGGTATAAATTGTGGAGGGGAAGGGAAAAAACAAATCGTTTAAATAGGAATACAGGTGGGCCCATTGCAATAATGAGATGTACAAGTCGTTATGTTGAAAAAGGAACTTTACAACTTTGGCGCGGGGTGGGGAGAAGGGGGGAGGAGATGGGCAAAGAATAAAAAGTAAAAAAAAAGAATAGAAGAGAAATGACTATGTTGCTAGGTAGATCATATGCCTTGTGGACTGGACTAGAAATAGCTTACAGAGTGTATAAAGTATATGGGAATAGGTTGGGTTTGGCCAAGGGAACAGAATTTGTAAGCCCTTGTCTTATAACACTCATGTAAAAGTGGTTTATTTTCTCATTTTTCAGAAGGGAAGACTGGGAGACCTTGGGTCAAAGTAGCAGTACTTTAAATATTTCCAGTGTTCATTTATTTAGCAAAAGCTCACATGAGTCTTCGTTTCTCTGCTGAGCAGGTTTCTGAGAGAGATGAGAGTTGGATGAAAAATTGATGAAGTCAAGGATCTCCAGCATTCATGACATACCCATTTTTGTGTTTATAACTATTCTTTCCAAGAAGACATGAAAGCATGTCTGATAAGCCAGATCTCATCTCAGGTCCTGGGAATAATGGACCCAATGTATTTCCCATTCTGTTTTTCTTCTTTGTCATGCTCCCATCCATTCTTGATTTCTCACACTCTTCTTAATAGCCTGAGAAAACAATATTCAAGAAGAAATACAGCATCATTGTGCTGGGTTATTAACAAATAACAAGATTGTTAACCCTCCAAGAATTTGCATTTTGACTGGGGACAAATCACAATGCCACAATATTTAACATCCTGTCGCTATTTTAGTCATTTCTGCATGATGCAGGCGAGGAGACAATTTCTGAGATTGCTGTAAACAGGTTACTGTATTTTCTATTTCTGCTTGAAGCTGACTCTGAAGCCAATGCTGCTGGATTACAAAACATGATTCATCCTAGTGTTTAAGCCTACCACACCCCTTGCTGTAATCTTACGTGTAATCATTAAAAGTGGAAGATAGATCCTAAATGCTTGTACATATTCATGCTCAAGTATAATACAGACCATCACTGATTATGATAATTTTTAACATTTTTACCTTGAGGCAAATTGTTATACATTTGGTAGAATCCCTACTTTGAATTTTGGTGTTTTTGGAGAACGGGGATTATGCAGTATGAACCCCTTTCAAGAGCCTAGGTGGCAGCATCCATGCCATCATAAGGGTTAACAACTGATAGTGTGTTGTCTGGGTCTTTGGCTTTCTTGGCTATGTGTTCGTGTTTTCACATCTCATCATGTCTACAAAGCACCCAGCTATGCCTTCTGCTTCTGAAGTACCAAACACATTGTCAAAATACAGTACCTTCAAATTACCATGGGTTTATTGGGATATACTCTTATCAAAAGTCAAGGAGCATTGTGGACAGTTTATATTTTAGACTGCATGGTATTTTCTCAGATAGGCTTCTATAGGTTTCTTATGTGTATTTGTGAAGTATTCATAAGCTTAATAATAGTATAACCAAAAAGATATCAGTATCAGTGATTTTCACAGTATCAGTGATTTGCACATGTAACAATCTCTGCATCACTATATAAATATATGGTGAATATATGTGAAGATATACAAATATGTGTGTTTGCATATCAACAGCAGTGCATTATCTATGGTTGATTATCAGGCTACCTCTAAACTCAGAAGATTACAGTAAGAGCTCTTCTTATGCTGATGATTCTCCTTGTGGTTTGGGCAGGATTTAGTTGTTGGTTCTTTTGTTGATTTAGCCTGGAACAGAATAGTTTGAGTTTCTTTCATAGTAGTGGTTGTATTCCTAAAGAACCCAGTCCAGTGTGCTATTACTTACCCAGCTTCTCTTTCCCTACTGGTCAAAGTAATGCAAACATACTGAGAGTCAATATGGAAGACCACACAAAGATATGGGTATCCAAACATAGTATACTTCCAATTCTATTATGGTTGAAAGTGTTTTTCTATATTGCTGTGTTGGGAATTTGAGTAGTTTTTCTGAAGTGCCATAGAACAAATAAATCTATGTCATGTGTTTTACAACTTTATATAGTTGATTTCAAGTACTACTGTTTTAAATAGTCTGTGCTATAATCATTTAAAGAATTAAAACTGTTTTCCTGATACATGACTTTACATGAACATGAGGCGTACTTAGCAAAGCTGCACTGTGGTTCATAGGCAATATGACTAATGTGTCTGTATGTAAGAGAAATTTGATTTAAGAATATGGGTTTTAATTGCTAACACCAACACTTGCTAAATTTTGCAAATTCTTTAAGTCTCAACTTTCTCAGCTAAAATAATTGATAAAGAGAATTTGGGGGACATTGTATAGAGTGTTTTTTTCAGCAACAGGCACATGTTAAGTCCTGAAAAACATCATCGATCATTATGACCATTAGTATTTAATAATACTAGAGAAGGGGCTGGGAAGGTGGCTCAGTGGGAGAGCACTTGCCTTGCATGCCTGAGGCCCTGGGTTCGATTCCTCAGCACCACATAAGCAAAAACAAAAAAGCCGGAAGTGGTGCTGTGGCTCAAGTGGTAGAGCACTAGCCTTGAGCTGAAGAGCTGAGGGACAGCACCCAGGCCCAGAGTTCAGGCCCCACGAACGGACCCCCCCCCAAAAAAATAATACTAGAGAAATCTTTCCATTTGTATTCTTTCTGGATTCTTTAATGGCTCTTTATTATTATTAATAATAAGTTTTTATTGTGAAAATACTGTACAGAGGGGTTACAATTACATGAGCAAGGTAATGAGTACATTGCTTATCAAGCATTGTTGCCTCCTCCTTTGCTTCCCCTTACTATATGTGCCCTCGCATCTCCCCTCACTAACCGCCCCCCCCCCAGCCAAAGTTGTAAAGTTCGTTTTTTGACATAATGTCTTGTACAACTCATTGTTGCAATGGGTCCACCTGTATACCTATTTAAACAATTCGTTTTTCCCTTCTCCTCCACAAATTATACCTACATCAAATACAGTGAAAACAGGGGTTATACCGTGGGGGGAGGGACATGCAAAGCAACAAAATAATCACCTTATAAATATTTTAGAAACAATAACAAGAAAGAAAAACTACTTGAGTCCTTATCTTTGGGTTCATTTCACCTAACATCAACTTATCTGACCTTTTCTGCTTGACTCAGACATGTACTAGTTATTGTAAATAACGGAAACCATAGGACCTATGTTTCTTTGGGTCTGTACTTCACTTAATACAATTTTTCCAAGTCTTTCCATTTCCTAACAAATGGGGCAATGTCATTCTTTCTGATGGAGGCATAGAATTCCATTGTGTATATATACCACATTTCCTTGATCCATTCAACTATTGAGGGGCATCTGGGTTGATTCCATTTCTTAGCTATGGTAAATAATGATGCAATAAACATAGTCATGCTGGTAGCTTTAGTGTGGCCTTGTTTGTGATCATTTGGGTAAATGCCCAAAAGTGGGATTGCTGGGTCATAAGAGAGCTCTATGTGGAGTCTTTTGAGGAACCTCCATACTACTTTCCAAAGTGGTTGAACAAGTTTACACTCCCATCAACAATGAAGTAGGGTTCACATCCCCTCCAGCATCTGTTGTTATTAGGAGTTCTTGATTATAGCCCTTCTAACTAGGGTGAGGTGGTATCTCAATGTTGTTTTGATTTTCATTTCTTTTATGGCTAGTGATGTTGAGCATTTCTTCATGTGTCTATTGGCCATCCTTCTTTCCTCTTCAGAGAAGTTTCTCTTTAAGTCTTTAGCCCACTTATTTATTGGGCTGTTGTCTCTTTGAAGATTTGTTGTTGGGGGATTTAATTTTTTGAGTTCCAGGGATATTTTAGATATGAGACCCTTGTCCATTGTATGGCAAGTGAAGATCTCCCAATCCTTGGGCTTGATCTTACTAGCTATGTTCTTTGCCCTGCAGAAGCTCTGCGATTTCATGCAAATCCCATTTGTCAAACCTTTCTTTGATTTGTTGTATTCCTGGGTCTCTATTAAGAAAATTTCGGCCTATGCCAAGAAGACCTAGGGTTTCTCCTATTGCTCAATGACTCTTTTTTGTTGTTGCTGTTGTGAATCGTGGGTCTTGAACTCTGGGCCTGGGCTCTGTCCCTCAGCTCTTCAGCTCAAGGCACTTGCTCTACCACTTGAGCCACAGTGCCACTTTTGGTTTTCTGGTGGTTAGTTGGAGATAAGAGTCTCACGGACTTTTCCTGCCCAGGCTGGCTTTGAACTGTGACCCTCAAATATCAGTGTCTTGAATAGCTAGGATTACAGGTGTGAGCCATCAGCATCCATTTTCAATGATTCTTTATCTCTGATCAGTTCATCTTTCTCCATTACTAATTGAAAAATAATGAAATGTTCATAATATATTATTTGTGGGATTGCCATTATTAAAGAATGCAGACAGTGTCACCATGATCCCATTACCTGATGAAACTCTTGATTTGAGAACACATCACTCTCCTAAAATGAGCAACTATCTGTCTGTCTATCTATCTATCTATCTATCTATCTATCTATCTATCTATCTATCTACCTACGTATCTATTTTTCTGATGTGAAGTTGTAAAAGTTGTCAATATTAGTTCATTTCATTCCTTTCTACCCTCTACAAAGCTCAATATAGCATGTACAGTGAAAACAATTGAAGATTTTGGATTAGAGTGGTATGATGGATAATCTCATCTTTGTCACTTATAACTATCTGCTCTGGTATCCCGTTTTCTTTGTAAAATAGGGATAGTAATAGTACAGCTTCCACTGGGGTTGTGAGAATTCAAAAGGGGTAATGTTTATAAATTTCCTAGCTGTAGCTAGGCTGGGTAAATAGTAGTTCTTCTAATAAATTTAAAAGTACTTTTGCAGGGTTTTGTGGATTCATTATCTAATCACAGTATAAAAAACAAACCTATGACACCTTGTTGTATAAGAATATTTCTCCTGCCAAGTCTATCACTGTAAGTTTTAATCAAAGATTCCAGATAACTGTGATTACTTTGCATTTCTGTGTCAAGATTGCCTCGGGACATATCCAAGAACAAATAGCCTACTGTCAGATGGAAATATGGAAACAGACTTTTGAATGCTAGCACGCAGCTAGCTCACCAGGACTATTTCTGAAACACTGCAAAGCTACTCCAAAAAACATAAAAGACAGAAGGAAACATCAGGGAATAGTTATAGAAAATAATCAAGAGAAGATAGATTGGTTTGAGAAACTTTTTATAATAATTTTCAGCTTCTATGCCTTTTCAAGTAAACATAATACTGTTTTCAGAATTTTGAGAAAAACTACACGGAGCAAAACACTTAAGTACAAATTGAACAAAATATCCTGAAGATGACCTGATTATATGTTCTGGACTGTTTGAAAGTGGCATTAACTCTTGCAGGTTTACTGTATAGTAAATAATCTCTTTATTCCACATAATGACATTCTAATAGCCTAATAATGATAAAGATCTTTTTAGAAAAGTCAGGATTCTAGAGGGCCATTGTAGAGCTGGGGTGAAAGAAATAACACTCACATGACCAGCCTTGTTATCTTTTCATATCCTTTTGGTCCAAGAAGACTAACTAGAGAAGGAAGCCTTCAAGAAGCAGCCCCTCTTAGACACAGAATGAGCAAGGAAAATGTCTCAGAAGACAACTATAGACAAGGAACTGTGCCAAGGACCAGGAAAAGAGATCAGATACTTGGAGGTTTATTTTACCACTAGAAGATAGATGATGATGAGTAAACATATTAAAAGACATTATTACATAACATGTGTGAAGACCGAATTTAATGGGAATTAGAAAATTCCCATTAAAGATCAAGGGGAAAGATCAAGGGTGCCAACTGGGGGACAGGCAACAAAGTAAACAGGATAATTTGGAAGGCAAGCAAATATTTCAAGAAGGTGAGGAATACAATAATATAGCTATTTAGAACAGAGTGGTCCAGACAGAGGAGCAGTAGCTGCAAAAGCCCTAAGAGGGAGTATGCTTGGCAGGTTTAGGTACTGCAAGGTCAATGTAGCTGGAGGAGAGTGAATTGAGGCAGCCAATGATTGAAGAGAAAGTTGGAAGAGCAAATGTGAGCTGCAACATTTACATGGAGTATGATAAGGTGTAAAATTGAAAGAGGCTGTGAGGCATTAGCAAAAATGTCAGTGCAAGACTAATGTTTTCAAGGGTTCCATCTGGCTTCTAAATGAGTGATGAATTGTAGGGCTAGGGGTAGAGAAGGTATAGGAATATGCCCACAAACCAGGCAGGAGATTTCCAGTAATCCTAGCAGATGATGGTGACACAGACTAGGCTGCTAACAGTGGTCAAAAGTGGTGTGTCCTGAATATATTTTGAATGTAAAACCAACAGGATTTCCTAATGGAAACTAACAAGGACTTTTTGACATGCCAACTTCATTTTAGTGCTGTCCACCACTGAATCCAAGTTTCTAGTCATCAGCTGACCAAACAGTTATAATCCTTCCCAGCTGTTCGAAGATAACACACTGAAGCCTTTGATGATGGATTTGACCTTCCAGGACTGCTGGACTGAGACAGAAGAGGCAGAGAGGGGTGGGACCTAAACTACTTTGTAAGACAGCTCCTTAGCTAAGGGAAGACTAGAAGCAATGGAGGAAGAATCTCAGAAGTCATGATGTATCAGCTGCCAAGAGAGGCTTACAAAGACAGGGCTCAGGATACTTTGGTCTTCTAAAGCATTTTACTCAGACCTATTCCAGTGTCTAGAGACTTGTTTTTCATTAGTGTTAGAATGCTTATATAAGAGAAGCTGGAAAAGCTCTGAACACTGGATCTGATTTTACAAATTCTTTGTCCAAATTGTAAATTTGTTCTCTGGCCACCTCACCCCTGAAATCTGAAGAGATAATTTCTTTGGAATGTCCAGACAAAACTGTTGATATATTTTCTTAAGCCAACCATTTGGGCATAGAAATATTTTCTTTTTTCTTTTCTTTTTATTGTGAGAATACCGTACAGAGGTGTTACAATTACATGGGCAAGAAAGTGAGTACATTTCTTATCAAGCATTGTTGCCTCCTCCTTGTTTCCCCTTCCCATCCCTTCCCATTCTCCTTCCCTTCTTTTCTCTTTAATTTACTTCATCCCACTGGAAGACGTACCATCCACAGGTTGTGCTCATAATTTCTTGACTCAGCCTTCCACATCTTACCCTCACACCATAGTGCTTTTCTTTGCTTGCCAGGGTATCCAGCACAAACAACAAAGCTAAAAGTGATTTCAGCAGGAAATGAATTTGTTGGAAAATCGTTTGTTGTGTGAGTGAAACCACTGAAGAATTAAGCTTAGAAATAGCAACTGGTAAGGGCACTTATAATAGAAAACCTCATGAGAGCCTTTGCAAATTCTGCTAGAGGCTTCTGGTTTCTAGCGTTTGAATTGCTTGGGAGACATTTTATCCCCAGTAGGAGCATCCATTTTTTTCCATAGTGTTTCTTGAATTTGACTCTGGGAATGTGGAAGAAGTTTTGGGCCTTTCAACCTATGCAATCAGAGGTACAATTTTCCCTTATATCACAATATGACAAATTTTCCATTATCGGAAAACATTCTAATGTTAAATAGCAAAACAGGAATAGAACGATACAATTAGAAATATGTAAGTGGCCAAACACTTGCATAATGATTTGCATGAATCTTAATTCACTGTATGCTTTCTCCTCAGATATTTTTCAATTTTAAATATTCTTACTCTTGAATATTCCTATATACCAAATGTGTCTCTTCTAAATTCATATGTTGAAATCTTAACTGCAGTTAGGATCAGAATATGTCCTGTTCTCAGCAATCAGAATGCTAATATCAATCATATGATATGATGATCTGCTTATTTCATTGCACTGTTAGGAGTTATTACTTGTTATATGTTTAGAAAAATACTCATGATAGGCTAAGTATAGGGTATATATATATATATATATATATATAATGTGTATGTATATATATATAAATTGTATTTTTTCTTGTTATTATTATCATCACTATTATTTTCTTTCTGAAGGCATTTTTATTTCTTGTTCTAAGGGTCTCTTGTATGGTTTCTTAAGAATTAAGATGATGATTCACCATAATTTATTCACAGATTTGTCATTTTAAAATCTAATTACAATCTAGACAACACATTTCTATTTCAATAGATTTAGAAAGCTGCTTAACCAAGCACAGTTAATTGTTGTTTTTTCTTTCACTCTAGTGGATTCTTTCTTTCTTTTCCCTTACTTCCTTTCCTTTCCTTCCCTTTCATTTCCTTCCTTTCTTCTTACTTCCTTCCTTTCTCTTTCTTTTCTGTCTCTTTTTTTCTTCAGTGTTAAAATATTTTTCCCTTAAAATTTTGTGTTGAGTATATTTCTTTGAAACAGTTTATAATGCTTTTTTTTCCATGCTTTATTTTTTCTTTCTGTATGTATAACACAGACTTGTCATGCCTGGATGTTATTTTTCCTTCAACTCTCATTGCTCCTCTTGGGCTTATCAGTTCCTTTTTGCAGCATTTCTTGATCTTGTTCATGAAATTTTCCATCAAAAAGCATTTAAATTGTTTTCTTCTCTCCCCTTTTTTAATTTGAAAAGATATAAGCATTTTTTACAGCAATCAAACTACTTAGTGCATTTTTCATTTCTTCCTTTTTTAAAACAGAGGTAGATCATGGCATGTTAGGAACAACCTAAAGGAAAATGGATGATTAAGGCTTCAAAATTGTGGGTCACATAATATTCCAGCTATAATTTGATATAAAAATATTCTTGTTGCCATTTAGAAATACTTGCCAATGATCAGACTAAATCTCAAAAGTTTAGGAACAGCAGTATATAATTTCCAAATGTTAATATTCTAGCCTCGCATGCCATTAAAAAAGCCTTATACATGAATTTAGTCTAATTTTCACAGGATGATTCAATAACAAATGCTATTATGCAAAAATAGCATGCAAAAGGAATATTCACTCTGGATAACTCTTAAAACAATAATTAGTGTTTTCATTATTCAATACTAGTGAGTCTGCAGTTTTATTTTCCGTGCTTCCCCATTTCTATTTTGATGTGACTACTCTTCGTCAATCATAAGTTACCAACAGTTTCTGTTTACTTTATATCATTCAAAAGCTGACATGAGAAGTTATGCTTCATGTTTTATAGATATTGTGCCATTTATTTTTTACAACAACCTTTAAAAGTTGATAATTATGTTCCCCATTCATTGATTGGAAAACAAAGGTTTGGGAATTTTAAGGTCAAGATCATAGAGCCAAGGCTCAACCTAGGTCTTCCAAGCTTCTAAATCTCTGAGTTCTTTCTATTACATAGAAAAAGTATTCAAAGACTAATCCTATTGAGGGTGGTGATAAAGAATGACAGAGAGGTTGGGTCTCATCGAGGTACAGTATATACATATGTGGACAAGTCAAAAATGAAATCCTTTTGAATAATTAATGTTATAAATATAAGAAAAAACAGGACCAATGCACAGATGTTCAGGTCAAATATACTCTTCATCCTAAGAGTTAAATATTATAAACCATAACTATAGATGTCTAAAAGCCAAGGTATTAGTAATAATATACCTTTCAATCCTGTGTTATTTCAAGTGGTTTGAAATTGTTCTTCCTCTACACTAACCTTATTTTATTGCTCAAACCTGAACCTTATCAGGTTTGATTCTGTTGATTCTGAATGCTCTGATCACTTGCAGAATACTGCCCAAGTGTCTCTCCTGAAAATCTTTGTCATAAAACAGAGCCCGATTATAAAAAGTTCAAATTTAATTTAAAAAATTCTACAGGCCAGGTGCTAGTGGCACACACTTGTAATCCTAGCTGTTTAGGAGCCTGAGATCTGAGGATTGCGGTTTGATGCCAGCCACAGCAGAAAACATGACACCCTTATCTTAATAAACTAGTAAAAAAAAGGCAGAAGTGGTGTTGTGGCTCAAGTGGTAGAGCACTAGCCTTGAGTACAAAGTAATTTATGGACCGTGCCCAGGCCAAAAGTTCTAGCCCCAGGACTGGCAAAAAACAAAAGAACAGAAAAGAAAATCCCACATTAAAAAAATAACCCTACATATATGAGCAACTAAGAATTAACTAAACCATCAATAATAACTATTATTAAAGATGACTTTCATAAATTAGGGTTCAATTTTGCAGTAAATAATATTGACAATTAATATTAATGACTTCACTCCCTTATCAAACTGGAAATCAAGATTTAGCAAGCAGTTAGGCTGAACAGCGTTCCTAAAAACACTAGCTTCAGAATATAGACTTAAGTATGGAGGGAGAAAAATCTCACTTTTCCAGGAGCATTTCAGTCTTCCCTTCTATAACAAAATTTCCTACATGATAAATTGTATGCTTGAAAAGAGACCTTAGAATGTAATAGATTTTAGTCCTCAGCCAAAAAAGTACCATTCCCTTCCATTTTATAGAATTGTATAGCTATCTTATAGCTGTATTTGGAGGAATTGAGATCTTCCAGTTTCGTACTAAATTTTTTTTTCCTGTACAAGAGAGACTGAACATTGACTTTTACTGAGAATTGAGCATATATGTTATCTATGATTTTCACATCTTCCATATTAGAACAGAAATCTAAAATTGTTCCCAAGGTCACACCTATAGTAAATGGTAGAGGGGAACAATATTCATAAATTTGACCCCTCCCCCACCTCCCACAGTGAAAAGTCCACCTAGACCCTGTTCGGTAGTCGGTAATCACATGCCAACCTAGCTCATTCCTGGGTGGGTTATAATTCGTGGAGGGAAAATGGGAGAATGAGGGTTTCATGGTGGCCCTAGAACCCTTTTGTGGTAGAAAATGTTGAGAAGGATCAAATGTGAAGGTCAGGTGCAGGATTTTGAGTGCTTAAGGAGCAAACGCAACAGAAGTCAAGCCAGGAGCTGATTTGAAATGTGCAGATTTGGGAAGAGATAGTGGATGAAAGCTGAAATGCAGAGCGGTCAGCTGAGAGGAGGGATCTTCTTGAAGGGGACAAAACGAATCAGAATGTATCAATTTGCCTATCGTTTGCCTCTAAAAGCCCCGTTGAAGAGGGAAAAAAGATCTTGTTGGGAGCCATTCCGGTTCTTTACCAGCTGCGTGGTTGTACAAAGGCGTCAATTTCTCTGGCAGCGTCAGTTCCACTTTCTGAAGGAGTAGCCGCTGGTACATAGCTGGCAGGCTCCAGCAGCTGACATCTTGGCCAGTGGATATTGAGTGGTAGGCAAAACCATTCTTTTGATTCAGCTCTGCCCATGTTTAAACTGCCTTGTTGAAGGATACCAGTGAAAGTGCTTTTCACTTGTTTATTGTTTCATTTTTATTCATATCGTTTTTCTATGATCTTGCATTTACCCAATCTAATAGCAACCTTAACTGATCTACTCTGGATTCTAGATTTTTTTCTCAACAAAAAAACGTATAATTGGACAATTGAATTCAAAAAATCATTCAATAAACCCTAGGTCTCCTTGGCTCAGGCCGAAATTTTCTGAATAGAGACCCGGAAACACAACAAATCAAAGAAAGGTTGGACAAATGGGATTGCATAAAGTTACAGAGCTTCTGCATGGCAAAGGACATAGCTAGCAAGATCAATAGAAAGCCCACGGATTGGCAGAAGATCTTTACTAGCCATACAATGGACAAGGGTCTCATATCTAAAATATACTTGGAACTCAAAAAATTAAATCCCCCAACAACAAATCCTCAAAGAAACAACTGCCCAATAAACAAGTAGGCACAAGACTTAAAGAGAAACTTCTCTGAAGAAGAAAGAAGGATGGCCAATAGACACATGAAGAAATGCTCAACCTCCCTAGCCATAAAAGAAATGCAAATCAAAACAACATTGAGATACCACCTCACTCCAGTTAGAATGGCAAAAATCAAGAACTCTAACAACAACAGATGCTGGAGGGGATGCGGACAGAAGGGAACCTTACTTCATTGTTGGTGGGAATGTAAACTTGTTCAACCACTTTGGAAAGCAGTATGGAGGTTCCTCAAAAGACTCCACATAGAACTCCCCTATGACTGAGCAATCCCACTTTTGGGCATTTACCCAAATGTTTACAAACAAGACCACACTAAAGCTACCAGCACAACTATGTTTATTGCAGCATTATTTACCATAGCTAAGATATGGAACCAACCCAGATGCCCCTCAGTAGATGAATGGATCAAGAAAATGTGGGATATATACACAATGGAATTCTATGCCTCCATCAGAAAGAATGACATTGCCCCATTTGTTAGGAAATGGAAAGACTTGGAAAAAATTATATTAAGCGAAGTAAGCCAGGCCCAAAGAAACATAGGCCCCATGGTTTCCCTTATTTGCAATATCTAGTATATGTATGAGTCAAGCGGAAAAGGTCAGATAATGTGATGTTAGGAAAATGAACCCTTAGATATGTATTTTAATGTTTTTTTTCTTTCATGCATGTGTTTCTAACGCATTTATTAGATTATTTCTTTGTTGCTTTGTATGTCCCTCCCCCACAGTATAACCCCTGCTTTCACTATATTTGATGTCAGTATAACTTGTGGAGGAGATGGGGAAAAACAAGTTGTTTAAGGATACAGGTGGACCTGTTGCAACAATGAGAAGTACAAGTTGTCATGTCGAAAACGAGCTTTACAATGTTGGTGGGGGGGGAGGGGGGAAATGGGGGGGAAGGGGAAGGATTGGGGTTGGGGGTGGGGAGGGGGGAGGCTGGGAAGGGATGTGAAGGATAAACAAAGAAGGAGGCTGCAATGCTTGGTAAGAAATGTACGCATTATCCTGCCCATGTAATTGTAACCCCTCTGTACAGTATGTTCACAAATAAAATAAAATAAATTTAAAAAATCATTCAATAAGGCATAATTTGTCTGTCTGTGTGTGTGTGTCTGCACGTGCGCGTGCACCCCAATTCTGGAGCTTGAATTCAGGCTTTGGCATTGTCCCTGAGGTTTTTTGTTGCTGTTTGTTTGTTTTTTTGTGCAGGGCTGCACCATACAGTTCCAGAACTATAGTTCCACTTCCAGAGTTTGGGTGGTTATTTGGAGATAAGTGTCTCGTGGACTTTCCTGCTTGGACTGGCTTCAGCCTCGAGTAGCTAGGTTTACAAATGTGAGCTACTGGCACAGTGCAGACATCATTATTCATAATTGTTATTTTATTTAATTTTTAATATGTTCCTTTAAGAATGGTTTGCTCTTTGATGAATTGTAACACTATAGTTTGTTCTTCCATTTTTCTTGTACACCTCATGAATGTATGAATCATAACAGATGGTAGATGATTTCTATTTGTCAACCTAATCAATATAGTTAATATATCAACTATTTGATACCTCAAAACAACTATGAATCCAAAAGTGAATACTAAAACCTCAAGTTGTGTCTTAATAGTACAATTGCAGCTCCACACAATTCTCAAGGGTTATAACTTGAAATTAAAGTGGACATGCTTATTCTGTATGTGCACCATCTACATCCATCTGTTTTACTTCTGCTATTCATGAAACAAAGCTTACATTTTTTTTTGGTTGGTCGTGGGTCTTGAACTCTGGGCCTGGGCGCTGTCCCTCAGCTCTTCAGCTCAAGGTGAGCACTTTACCATTGAGACACAGCCCCACTTCTGGCTTTTTCTGCTTATGGGGTGCAGAGGAATCGAACCCAGGACCTCATGCATACAGGGCAATCAGTCTACCACTGAGCCACTTTCCCAGCCCCAAAGCTTACATATTTTATATGTTAAATCTTTTAATCCCAGTTGTTACCCAAGGATCTGGAAAGGCACTGTAGCAACTTGTTGGCTTCTAAAACTTCAAGCCTCACAGTGTGACAAAATGACACATTATGTATTTGTTTAGTAGTTAAAGATTGAAGTAAACTGAATATTTATATTTTCTATGCTTTTTAACAAATTTCAAGAATTATTCAAAATTATATCTTCCTATATTATTTCAATATAACAATTAATTTGATCTTGAGTGATTTGCTTACTGAATAATGTCTTTCTTTCTTTTTTTGTAAAGGGGATGTAAAGTGGGGTTGCAGTTTCATAAGTCTGGTAATGAGTACATTTCTTTTTGAACAATGTTACCTCTTCCCTCTCTGTAGATCTTGATATAATGTAACCAATTCTCATGATTTCCTTATTTATAAGAATGGGTTTGGAAGTATGAAACCAATTTATTAATCCATTCAATTATTTACCATCTCACTATATTAATTCCTAGTACCACAAATTGTATCACTTGAATATCCTCAAATTCTCAAGGTTTGAAATCCAAGATGAAGATGTTAGTTATCCCATTCTATCTCAGGGAAAGATCAGGACTGGGTCTCCTTCCCAGTTCCTACGCTTATGGGAGCCAAATTCCAGTCTTTACAGTTTTTTTTTTTTTTTCTATAAGCATGTCCTCATTAAATTTTCTCTCTTTTTTTTTTTGGTAAGGATAGTCATATTGCACTAGGGATCCACTTGTCTCCATTAAAATTTCCCCTTTTTGTAAGGACACTAGTCATATTGCACTAGTGATCCACTTTTCTTTGTTATGATCTCATTTAAAATAATTATAGTTACCAGGACCCTATTTCTAAATAAAGCCATAGTGTAAGGCTCTTGTGGTTAGGATTTATACAAATGAATTCTGTGGTGACTAACCCTGGTGTACACATATGTGGAGTAATGTCTGATGTCAGAGGTAAAGAGTTCAGCCAAAGTGAGAAAATTCTTTTGATTTCTATATGAATTATAGCACGTATAGTTTATCCATCCTGACTTAGTGTTTAGAGGAAGATTTTTACATTATTTTGTGATCAAATATATGTAACAAATAAGACATTTTCCTCACCAAGGATACTATATTTCTATTTTTATGTTATATCATCAATTCAGCTGTTTTCAAGCAGCCACAGAAATGAATCCGATCTCTCTATGATGAAAGATCAGCACTCAATCCTTATATTTCAACTTTTCCTTTGTTCTCATAAAATGATGAAAAAACTTATACCTTTAGAAAAGTATAGTGTCATGAAATAATTTGCTTTATCCAAACCTCTTACCCTACCATGAAGTTATTACTATTTCTTTTAGTCATTAAACATTTTTTCTTTTCTCTCTTTCATAGTATGTTTTAGACTTAGCTTTTTACTACAAGCATTTGATTAAAACGCATAGGAAACGGAATTTAGAAAACTAATATAGTAGATATAAAATGTCAACCTAGCTTCTGAATCTCTGCTTTGGGTGACATTTCAGTCTGTACACTTTATTTTACTGGCTTGTTTTCTTTTCCTTTATTTATTTTCATATCTAGTACATGCTATTCTTTTTATTTATTCTCCTTGTATATAGTATTTAGAAACGGCCTTGTTTTGCGGTCACTTTTACTTAATTAGTCTTAAAAAAATACCTCCAGCATCTGTTGTTATTAGAGTTCTTGATTATAGCCATTCTAACTGGGGTGAGGTGATATCTCAATGTTGTTTTGATTTGCATTTCTTTTATGGCTAGAGAGGTTGAGCATTTCTTCATGTGTCTATTGGCCATCCTTCTTTCCTCTTCAGAGAAGTTTCTCTTTAAGTCTTTAGTCCACTTATTTATTGGGCAGTTGTTTCTTTGAAGATTTGTTTTTGGGGGACTTAGTTTTTGAGTTCCAGGTATATTTTAGATATGAGACCCTTGTCTGTTGTATGGCTAGTGAAGATCTTCTCCCAATCCGTGGGCTTTCTATTGATCTTGCCAGCTATGTTCTTTGCCATGCAGAAGCTCTGCAATTTCATGCAATCCCATTTGTCCAACCTTTCTTTGATTTCTTGTGTTTCTGGGTCTCTATTAAGAAAATTTCTGCTGGTGCCAAGGAGACCTAGGGTTTCTCCTATTCCATTCTGTAATGTTTTCAGAGTGTCTGCTTTGACTCCGAGGTCTTTGATCCATTTGAAGTTGATTCTGGTGCAGGGTGATATATAAGGATCTAGCTTTAGTTTTCTACAAGTAGTTAACCAATTTTGCCAGCACCATTTACTGAAGAGGCTGTTTTTCTTCTGTTTTTTTTTTTTTTTTTTTTTTTTTTTTTTTTTAGCTCCCTTATTGAAGATTAGATGGCTATAGGTCTTTAGGTTCATTTCTGGGTTTTCAATTCTATTCCATTGGACCTGGGGTCTGTTCTTGTACCAACCAAGCTGTTTTGATTACTATGGCTTTGTAGTAGATGCTGGAGGGGATGCAGATAGAAGGGAGCCTTACTGCATTGTTGGTGAGAGTGTAAACTTGTTCAACCACTTTGGAAAGCAATATGGAGGTTCCTCAAAAGACTCTACATAGAGCTTCCCTATGATCCGGCAATCCCACTTTTGGGCATTTACCCAAAGATCACAAACAAGCCCACACTAAAGTTACCAGTACCACTATGTTTATTGCAGCATTATTTACCATAGTTAAGATATGGAACCAACCCAGATGCCCCTCAGTAGATGAATGGATCAAGAAAATGTGGTATATAGGGGCTGGGAACGTGGCTCAGTGTAGAATGCTTGCCTTGCATGCATGAGGCCCTGGGTTCGATTGCTCAGCACCACATAAGCAAAAAGAAAAAAAAAGCCAGAAGTGGCGCTGCGGCTCAAGTGGTAGAGCACTAGCCTTGAGCTGAAGAGCTGAGGGACAGCGCCCAGGCCCACAGTTCAGGCCCCACGACCGGACCCCTCCCAAAAAAAAGAAAGAAAGAAAATGTGGTATATATACACATTGGAATTCTATGCCTCCATCAGAAAAAATGACATTGCCCCATTTGTTAGGAAATGGAAAGACTTGGAAAAAATTATATTAAGTGAAGTAAGCCAGGCCCAAAGAAACTTAGGTCCCATGGTTTCCCTTATTTGCAATAACTAGTATATGTCTGAGTCAAGCAGAAAAGGTCAGATAAGTTGATGTTAGGGAAATGAACCCTAAGATAAGTATTCAATTTTTTTTTGTTTTTGTTTTTCCTTTCATGCAATTGTTTCTATCATATTTATAAGATGATTTCTATGTTGCTTTGTATGTCCCTCCCCCACAGTATAACCCATACTTTCACTGTATTTGATGTTGGTATAATTTGTGGAGGGGAAGGGAAAAAATAACAAATTGTTTAAATAGGGATAAAGGTGGACTTACTGCAACAATGTGATGTACAAGTCGTTATGTCGAAAAACGAACTTAACAACTTTGGTGGGGGGTGGGGGAGGATCGGGTGAGGGAAGAGGAGGAGTATGGGAAGGGATGGGAAGGGGAAACAACGAGTAGGCAACAATGCTTGATAAGAAATGTACTCGTTATCTTGCCCATGTAATTGTAACTCCTCTGTACGGTATACTCACAATAAAAAAACAAAAACAAACAAAAAAACCATACTTCCGTTATATTATGTTGAGATTACCTCTCTGTACTTCTTTCTTTTCTTACTCTTCCATAATTTTTGAACTCAGCAGGTGAAACTAAACTCTACTCTTGTTAACTTTGTAACTTTATGAGCAGAAATGATTACTCTCTACATTAGATTGAAACTGAGGGTTCTGGTAAGCTATTCTCAGAAGCTTGGCGTAAATAGAATCTTTTGGTGTTTCAGGTCTGGCCCTCAGACAACTAGAAAGTCACTAAAATTCATTCAACTGAAATCCAATTCTCTCTGGGCCATCACTGCTCCTGATATTCAGCTAAGTCATCTTCAATGTCCATTGGGCAGAGGCAGCTTTGTATGCTGCTATGTAACAAAACTAATGTAAATTGAAGCCATCCCTTTGAGGATTCCGATGTTTTAAAACAAAGACTAATTTGGTCTTTTGTTTCCTAGAGTATAAAAATGAGAAACTTAATTTGATATGGCATCAAATCCATTGTATTGTAAGCATTTGCTAAGGAGCACATAAAACAATCATTGCTACTTGAATTTATATTCTTCTAGATTTTTAGATTTACCACTCATATAGACATAGTAGAAATTTTCTGTGTGTTTCTTTTTTTTCCTTTTTTTGGGGGGTGGGGTGGGGTTCGGTTGTGAAGCCTGAAGTCTGGGCCTGGGCGCTGTCCCTCAGCTCTTCAGCTCAAGGCTAGCGATCTACCACTTGAGTCACAGCGCCACTTCTAGCTTTTTTCTTTTTGCTTATGTGGTGCTGAGGAATTGAATCCAGGGCCTCATGCATGCAAGGCAAGTGCTCTACCACTGAGCCATCTTCCCAGCCCATGCTGTGGGTTTCTTTGAGACCCTCACCTTACCATGATTGAGGAATATATATGTTGAAGTATCACTCATCCATCTATCTGTATCTATCTATCTATCGATCTATCTATCAATCATTCATCTATCTATCTCTATTCATCTATCTACCTATCTACAACTTCCTGTGGTCACAAGGAAGAAGTTATACTCTCACTCTTGGCAAAATAGTGGAATAAGTTTTCAAACCATATTCTTGGTTTGAAACATTTCACAGAGATGTTTCAGGATGTTGAGAAAGCAATGTACTTACCATATAACATTTAATAATTTTTTTTTGTGCAAGTCGATGGGTTTGAACTCAGGGACAGGGTGCAATCTCTGAGCCTTTTTGCTCAAGACTTACAGTCTATTACTTGAGTCATTGCTCCACTTTTTGGTTGTTAGACTTTTTGAATGTTAATTGGAGATAAGAGCCACGCCTTTTGGCTTGGGCTGGCTTCAAACCACAATTCTCAGATCTCAGCCTCTTAGTAACTTGCCAGCAGAGCCTGGCAACACATTAGCTTTTAAATTGCCCAGGCAACTCGAAATAATTTTATAATTTTGAGTGATGATCTGTGTTTATATAAATTACTTAGTCTTTAAAATGGGATTTTGTATAAAATATATTCAGGAACACATTAATTGCTGAGCATTCACAAAGAACTTGGGGAGAGAAGAGCACAATTTTAGCAAGTCCAGGTGCCTTCATTCCATCACCAGTTAAAACCACTCCAGATAACCCTGTCTGCTCCTATGGAAAGGATAGTCTCAGAAATAAGTCTGAGTTACTGAGAAGACCAGTAATATAGAAGAAACAAATAGTAAAAAAAAAAAAAAAAAAAAGAGGAAGAAAGAAATAGTAAAAAAAAGAAGAAAGAAATATTTATGAAGGCAATAATATAAATATTCACATCATACATGTACTTTAATATTTAAATTACTATATCAAAGAGTAAAGATTAAGGGTAAAAAATCTCAGATATTTTTAAAATTTAATTTTTTCTGATCTGCAGAAACAATGACTAACAGATTCACTTCTTTTATCATATATTTCTAGTCTCCAAGAGACTGAAAAATTCACTTTAGCTGTTGAATATGCACAAAAATTATACACATTTATTGGATACTATGTGATATTTTGATGCATGACTATACTAGGTAACATTTAAATAAGGTAAAGCATATCTGACTTCTCAACCATTATGTGTTCTTTGTAGTGAAAGTATTCAAAGCATTTTCATCTTGGTGAAATGTACAGTGTATTATTGTTATCTATAGTCACTGTACTATGCAATAGCACTCGAGATATTGCTCCTTTTTGTAAGTTAAACCCACTGATCAATCTCTCATGTCCACTTTTGTCCTCCTCTGGTAATCACCATTGATTGTACTTTCAATTTTCATGGGGTAACCCTGGTTAGAATTTTACATATGAGTGAGATCCTGTGGTGTTTTTCTTTCATAGTACCTGATAATTTCACTTCACATAATGATCTCCAATTCCATCCATGTGGTCACCAGTGTTAGGATTTCATTTTTCCCCAAATCTGAATAGTATTATATATTATATATTACATTGTTACATAATATATAACATAATATGTAATATTTATATACAATATATGAAATGTATTACATCTGTTAATCCTTTATGTTTCTACCACTTGTGTACAAGTAGTTTCCTTTTCCTTTTCCTGATGGGTTGTACTGTTGAGTATGTTTATCATATAGCTGTTGGCCATTTGTACTTATTTTTGAGAAAAAAATCTTTTCAGAAACATAGGTTCCATTTCACCCCTCATTTGTGGTAACTAGAATGTGCCTATAAATCTAGAAGTAAGCACACTGGATGGCAAAAAAAATACACTGGGACATTATAAAGTATACCAATCTGTAGGCATACACAAAGAGTGAAAACAATAGAGGATCTTCTTAGGAGAAAAACACAAAGGCACAATAGTTGTGCCCATCTGATCATATAAAATAATATTCATCAAAATGAACTCAAAGAAATGGAAACAAGAGGTTTTTCTTTGTTGGTGTTTTTGTTTTCTTTTCCTTTTGTCTTGCTTGTTAGTTTATCTGTCTTTGGGAGGGGGAGGGGGAGCATAGATATGGTGGGACAAAGAGTAAAAATGCAGCAGCAATACTAGACACTATGTTGAAAATGAACTATACAACTTGTGGTTAGGAAGGAGAAGGGAAAAATGGAAGAGGATGAGGAGAGTGGTGCCACTGTTCAAAAAGAAATGTAGCCTTTATCTGATTTATGTAACTGTAACCCCTCTGTACATCACCCTTATAACAACAGTACGTACATACACATATATGTATGTGTATATGTATATACAAATATATAGTGTCTTCAGGTCCACTGCCTATATTTAAAATCATATTATTATGATTTGCTATTGAGTTTTTGAAGTCTTTAAAAAATATATTTTTGAATATTAGCCCTTTGTCAGATGGAGAGTTTGTAAATACTTCCTTCCTTTCCATGGGTTATATCTTCACTCTGTTGACTTCTTTTTTGACTAAAAACCTGTTAGTTTATGGTAACCCGACATTTTTCACTTTTCTTTTTTGTGATTTTGTAGTCTTGTTCAAAATAGACATTTGCTGTTCTAATGTCTTAAAGGTTTCTGTTTTTTTTTTTCCCTAGTAGTCTTATCATTTAAAGTCTCAGATTTATATATTTAATTCATTGGGAGTTTGACTTTGGGAATTGTTAAGAAATAGAGGTCTGGTTTCAGTCTTCTGTGTATGGGTACCTAATGTTTTATTTTTTGAATATTTTTATTACTTTAAGTACAAAGGAGTTGCCATTCAACAGAGCACTTTATGAATACTGTGCCTCTTGATCAATATCACCTCTTTAACATTCTCTCACAAACTTTCCCTCACTTTTCTTAATTTTTAGGTTATGTATTGAAATTTTTGGCATTTAACAAAGCAATTAATGTATATAATGCTTTTTTGTCAGTTGTGGGACTTGAACTCTGGGCCTGAGTGCTGTCCCTCAGCTCTTCAACTCAAGGCTAGGGCTCTACCACATGAGCCACAGCACCACTTCTGATTTTTGAGTGGTTTATTGAAGATAAGAGTTTCAAAGTCTTTCTGGCCTAGGCTGCCTTTGAACTGTAATCCTCAGCCTCCTGAGTATCTGTGATTACAGATGTGAAGGTGTGAGCCACTGGTGCCCAGCTACAATGCTTCTTTTTTATTACTGTTATTATAAAGGTTAAATAAAGAGCAGTTTGAATTATGTAAATCAGGTAACAAGTACATTTCTTTTTGGTCAATGTCACCCTCTCCCTTGCTCTCACCCAGCTTTTCCCTCCTGTCCACACCCACAAGTCATATGGTTAATTTTCAACATAGTGTCTAGTGAATATCACTGCATCATTTGTTCATCCTTTGTCCCGTAATTTCTGTGTCCCCTATGCTCCCAAAGACAGATAAACAAGACCAAAAAATCCCAAAAGCATCAGTGAAGAAAAACTACTTGTTTCCATTTGCTGGAGTTTGTTTTGATATATATTGTATATGATCAAATACATAGGCATTACTCCTTTGTGTTTCTCTCCTAAGAATATCCTCCTTCTCACTATATAGAATGCTTCTTGATCTGTGTTATCATCCCTTCAACATCTTCACATTTTTATACCATTTATTGAAAAGATTTTTTTGTCTGAAATGCATGTTCTTAGCATCTTTGTTGAAAATCACTTTCTGAAAATCACTTATCTAAGCTCTTCATTACATTCTGTTCGTCTAACTTTTTATGTAATACCGTGTTGTTTAGATTGTTAAAAATTCATTGTATATTTTGGAGTCAGAGAATGTAATGCCTCCTGTTTTTCTTTTCTTTTTACTTTTTTCATATTTTTTTCTTTGGTACATGGGTTTGAACTCAGGGCCTTATGCTTGTTTAGCCAGTTTTCTTGCTTGACTAGAACTCTACCACTTGAACATACTTCCAGCTCTGCTCTTGGTTGTTTATTGTGGAGATGGATTCTCACAGACCTTTCTGTCAAGACTGTTTCTAAACCATGATCCTCACGATCTCAGCCTCCGGGATAGCCTATAGCACGTGGCTTCTGCTTTTTTCTTTTTGCAAGAATTCCTTTGGCCAATTGAAGTTGTTGTGATTCCAAATTTTGGGATAGTTCTTTTCAAATTCTGTGAATAATTCCATTTGTATCTTGGTAAGGATTTCATTCCATATGTAGATTTTTTTGTGTAGTATAGATATCTAAATTGAATTGATTCTTTTAATCAATGAAAGCAGGGTATCTTTACATAATTTTCTACACTCTTGTATTTATTTTTCTTGTAAATTTTATTGTTGCAGTCATACACCCTTTTGGTTTAATTTATTCCTGCTTTTCGTTTGTAATTTTTATAGGTATTGTGAATGGAATTGTTTTCTTGATTTCCAATTGAGATAATTTGTTATTGGTACATAGTAATTCCAATTTTGTATATTGACTTGCTTTTATACTACTTTGCTATCAACTTCATTTATTAGTGCTGTGTGTGTGTGTGTGTGTGTGTGTGTGTGTAGTTTGGGTTTTTCAATACATGAGTTTATGTTGTCTTACAATAGTGACAATTGGACTGCTTCTGTCCTGGTGAATTTCCTTAATTTTTTTCTCTTCTATGACTGCTCTGGCTAGGACTTTCAATATTATCTTGTATAAAAGTTACAGAATTAGATACCCTTATACATTTTTTTCAAGTAAGGGATTGAACTTGATGTCTTCCCAACTAGCTTATACATTCTCTGAAGTATTAATATTCTTATTATTTTCCTTCTTTATTACTGACAATCTCTCTATATTTGGCATATTTTTAGATATGCTTCAAAATCTTTGTAATGTGTTACTAAATGAACAGGTGACTGAATCAATAGATATAGATAAGGTAATTAATAAATAGATAAGCTAGATCTCTTTATACCTTATCTTGTTTTATCAAATCAGTCCTCAATAAAATGACTTCAATCAACATTACTCACCTAAACACAAAAGAGCCATAGTGGATTTGAGCTGGATTTCCCTTTTTATATTGTTAGGAAAGCTGAACTGCTATTCTTACTCTGTCCTGGATTCTGAGTGGCAATGACCTAGTACACACTGAGTAGAAAGTAGGCCAGAAGGTACTACCGTTTCATCTTGAATCTTTGTAGTTGACATTTTAGACTTTTGACATTTTAGTTCATCTTTATGGTGACACTCTTCCTTCTCTAGTGTCCTATGGGACACGTGGAATGAAACACAGCCACCAAAGTCCCAAGTGTGCCTTTGCTGTATGTGACTGCCAATAATAATTGCAGAGATTCTCTCTTGCCACTACACAGTAAAACAAAATTACAAATACAGAGACAACCATTGAAGGTCTGTTATACCAAGATCCAGATAAAAAAAATCTAAAAAGATACATAATATGGATGATCATATTTTCCATCACTTTTGGTCAATACCAGGAAAGCCTAGAGATATATTCATAACCTAAAAAACATAAATGTTGAACTTTTCATCTGAAATTTATATGTTTAATTAATATTATGTAAAAGATATATGAGTATATATATTCAATATATAAGTTCTGTCGTTAAGTCGCTCACAAGTCATTCCTGGGACTATGATAAGAGAACATTATTATAATTAAAGAAAAAAGTATAAAGTGAAAATAATTAAGATAATTAAAAGTGATGGCATTTCAGATGGTCACAGGGGACAGCATTTGACTGATGGGAGTAAAGTTGCTGAAGGCAGAAGAATGTGAATAAAGTTCTGACTGTGGAAATATGATCCATATTTGGAGGAATGGTGAGTCCCTGTTTGAGGAAAAGTAGAGTAGGTTTGTTGTTATTGCTAAAAAAAAAAAAAATGTCTTAACTCTTATCGCCAATTAACCACCAGGAAATCAGAAGTGGCTCTGTGGCTCGAAGTGCTAAAACACTAGCTGTGAGTAAAAAAGCTCAATGACAGTGCCCAGGCCCTGAGTTCAGGCTCCATGACTGACAGAAAAAAAAAAGATAAGTCTTTGAAAACAATTATGTAATGTCCCACTTTCTAACCTTGGCAATCAATTGTACTTAGCATGTGCACCTAACTCCTTGACAAGGAGGAAGGACAGTTTAGATTGGGATAAAAAATTTAGCAAACTGACCTTCTTTCTGTGACTGCCTGACTTTAGGTAGAGTAATGGTATTGTGTCCTTTTGCACAAAAGTGATTGTCTTGATGAAAAAAAAAAAATGTCTTAAGCGGGTGCTTCTGTCTCACTCCTATAATCTTAACTACTCGGAGGGCTGTTATCTGAGAATGGCAGTTTGAAGCTAGCCTGGGCAGGAAAATCTGTGAGACTTTCCTCCAATTAATTACTGAAAATCTGGAAATGGAGCTGTGTCACACACACACACACACACACACACGCATGCACACGCGCACACACACACACACACACACACACACACACACACTGTCCTGAGAGTTAGGCTAGAGGGAAGATGATGATTTACAAAATTATTCCAGTACTTGTGCTTATATATGAGAGTAAACATGAAGTAGCATAATAGGAGCCAGACAGGGAATAACTGTATATTTAACGGTAATTAAAGAACAGTTAAATGAATGGGCTATTTTTGAAGCTACTTTTTAAAGAGATAATGTAATTCCTTAGGGCTAGTTACGGGAGTGACCATCTCCAACTCCATGTCGTAAGTGGTTTATTAGAGAAGCATTATCAGAACACAGAAGGGGAGAATTATATGGAGCAGAAATCTTGAGTAGAACGGAAAATTACATTACCTATTCTCATCTTTCCTTTAGCTTTCTTCCTAGGACTCCCCATTTGCCAAAAACATCTGGAAGGCAGCAAACAAGAGAGCTTTTTATGCCCTCTACTTCTGGGGCACAGAGCCAGGAAAAGATGGAGAATGATCAGGAAGATAAGTGAGAACCAACCTGTGAAGTCTTGGACCCACGCAGGGAATACCAGTTAATATGTTAGAAAGGAGAAAGTGAACATTTGTAGCCCAAGAGTATGTTGGGATTTGGACTGCTGAAGCCAGGAGAGTTGATAAGGTTGTAGAGTAAAAGGACTTAAAGCAATAAGGAGTAAAGTCCTAGAACAGAACTTTAAAGAGAAGCTGTGTTGTTAGAAAATAGAAAAATGAATATACAGCAAAGAAAATGAGGAGACATGAAAGAAAACAAAACCAGGAGTAAGAAGCATAATGGGAACAAAGGAAAAGCTAGCATCTGAGAGATATAAGCAGATCAACAAGGTAAAGAAGACCAAAAGCAGAACATACATATTTGCCATACATTTAATAGTTTTTTTTTTTGCCATTTTCATATGTATAGAATGTAGTTTGATTGTATTCATCTTCCTCATTACCCATTCTTGCCTTTTCTCCTCCTCTTGCTGGTTTGCTTCCTCTGTAGAAACATTTGTAAGAAGAATTGGGGCAGAACCACTCTTACTAGCTCCCTGCCAGTTTGGAATGAAGAGTTGATTTCAGTAATATCCATTTGGATTTCTATTAAGTTATATTTCAGACTTGGGGAGATAGGGAAGAAAATGTTTACAGTGTGGTTGTAGAGAAGGAATGAGATAAGGAACAAATGATCACATCCTCATTAATTTCTTTTCACCCTCCTGTCTTTCCTCCTCCTCTTCCTTCCTCCTCTCATCCACACTACTTCACATTTCCTGAGCATCTAGCAAACACGAGACTTTTAACCTACATAAAACATCCCATTTATTCCTGAGTCAACCTAGTGAGGGGCAAATTTCAAAGAGATCAGAAATCTTGTCCATGGTCACACATTTAATAAAGGGCTAACAATTTTCATAATTACTCCAGGTTTCACACAATATTTGACAGTCTGAAGCAATGCATTTGACGGTAGCTATTTATAAGTTAATCGAAGGAAAGAATAAAGTGTAGTTCAGAAAACTGCATGGGAGACCGTCAACAGGCTGGCAGCTGTGTCCTTGCTACTTAGTACAATGAAACCTAGCCATTAACAAGGCTTGCTTTTGTCTTTTCTAAGAACAGTCCTGCAACTGGAACACTTTCCTTAAGGGAGGTTGCTATATCAATATTATATGAGTTATGAAATATTTTCCCTGTAAGGTCCTTCAGATGAACTATCATGATCATGTCATCTTTACTGATTTTTCCCTGAAGACAATGGATGACATAATTCTAGATGGTTTATGATGTGCTAGATTCACAGTTCAGTGAACTGTATATAAATCAAGATATTGCCAATTACTCAACATGGTCACATTAAGTGGTTGTGAGATTAGTGACATCAAAGAGTTCAGGGACAGAAGATAAAGAAGAATCCTTTGCACATAAGCAAGAATGGAATCACTGTGACCAATGGCATTCTCCAAAGAAAAAAATGAAAGTACTTCCTTTATTCCACTCCAACAAAAGAAATTTAAATCTGTAAGATGGCGCTTACTTCCTTAGTACAGGACTTTGAGTTTTCTAGCCCCCTCCCTAATCATACCACAGAGGGCCATGACATGAAGACAATGACTGCATGGAGCCGTGACTAATACCAGAGCTATGCCACCCCTGAGGACTTCACCTTTTGACTCACAGGTGTCTCTGTGAAGTAATGTGTTCACTCACCTGGCTTTACTAGACACGTCTGTGTTTTGAAGCTTCTCATGCTAATCTTACTGTGTATTAATATCTTTTAATGCATGTGACTGTACATAGGGATTCTGGAAAAAAATGAGGTAGAACTCCACTGTGTTGCTCACGCTGGTGCCATATTCTTAGCTCAAGAGATCTTCTGGTGTTAGCTTCATCAATTCTGGCATTACAGGTATACAGTGCAATGGTTGGCTCTAATCTTACTATTTGGTTCATATAGACACTTTTAAAGATGAGTGATCTCCCATTTGTTTTTTCCTTTGAATACGTCTTTCAAGCTTCAGAGAATCATCTTTGAGGGAAGGATGAAATGATTCTTGCATATTGATAAAAATGAAGAATTCATGACTACCTTAGAACTATGTGTCTTTGATGGATTTTTAGAGAAACACTAAAAAGCAAATTAAAGTAAAAAGTGCAAGCTAGTAATGATCATATTTGACTAAAATATAAAATATAAAGAAAATCTTGGTGACTACAACAAATTTGAGGCAATATTAATATATCAAAAAAAGAAAATTTGTATTTTTGATGTAGTATGCTATAATTCCCTTGGCAAATATAGCAATTTCATTGCTTCATCTCTATACATGTGTACATGTTTATATTCTAATCAGTTTTGCCCTCTGTATTGCAGTCTACACACTTCCCTATAAGAATAACAGGTTTTCTTGTTGTTGTTCATAGTTATAAATAGACCATTTCAGTAGTATTCAGACTTCTTTATACTCCATGAGACATACCCCCTCCTGTTTGTCCCACTTGCCCACAGTGTTTTTCTTCCCTTTACCTTTCTATTGATCACTAGCTTTTGTTGAGTTTCTTTAGGCTCTCATATATAAAAATGTATCAATTTAATGTAATATTTAAAATTTTACTAAATAGTGCTTATTCTCTATGACTTTATATCCTCCTAACTTACAGACATGAGTAATGTCTAAATCATCTAATCTATTTATTTATAAAAATCAAGTTACCTTGTATTATATTTTATCTTTTGAACCCAAATTAATCAGCATAATGATTAACACACACATGATCAACTGGATGGTTACTGTGATTCCAGATAAAATTAAAAAAATCCAGTTGTAAACACGTAAAAATAAGCTTTAAGAAGTAGTGTCTCACTGCTATTTCTAAGTGAACCAATGACATTTTATCAATATACTAAGTTTATTTGTAAAAAATAAATTTAAAAGTGGATGACTTCCATACATTATTTGAGGACAATTACCTAGTTATCTGGAGCTATTATTTGATATGTTAAAAAAAATTAAATGCCTTCTCTGTCTAGTCATTCCAGTAGACACTAGTATTCAGCTAATGACACAAATTTCATTAACTAACAATACACCAAACTTTTATGAAAAAGATAGAGGCTAATGTAGTTTTTGAGAGAAAGAATGGTCCATAAAATGTTAATGGCACACAGAGTTTTACTTGAAAAAAATGACTTCTTTCATATATGAAGCTTTGTCATGTAGCCCAGGTTAGCCTCAAGTTTGATTAAGAGTAGGAAATACAGTCTAGTGGGTCTTTATTATATTCAATAGTTATCCACGTCTTGGAAAAGAAAAAGTATTCAAAGATGTGAATAAAGTTAATAAACACTGGTAATCTACAAGTTTTGGTACCGAAGTATGTGACTGTTTCTGGGAGAAGTGAAAAATATTCTTCTAAATATGATTCTGGGTGAACCAAGAAGTTATTACTTTCTGAGATAGAATAAAGCTTCTATAGAAAGGACAAAAATTCTCCTTGGTGACATGGAACCCATTCCTTAATATTGCCAGAATAGTTTAATGATTTACTGGATGTGTAGACTCCTGGAAAGCCAAGAGAACATCAAACACTATATAGTAAATATCTACTGCTATCCACTTAATAGCTATGTTCATGAAAAATGCTATTGAATGAACAATGCTGTTGTAAGCAAATTGCTATGGCGATATAGTCTGAATGAAGATATATGGGGCAATACTACCATCAAGCTCAACTACAAACCAATATCCAATGGCTCAGCCTGTTTTCTTTTAAAATCTGCAGTTGAAATGAGATGTTAAAATTTGTAAAAGGTTTTGGGAAAAGGAAGGATTATTTCAGCTTTCAAAAATGAAGCAATAAAGGCTCATCTAAGAAAATCTAAATGAGTGGCTCTATGACTCAAGAGGTAGAGTACTCACCTTGAGCTGAAGAGCGCAGGGACAGCGCCCAGGCCCAGAGTTCAAGCCCCACGACCGACAAAAAAAAAAAAAAAAAAAAGAAAAAGAAAAAGAAAATCTAAATGAATTACTGAAAAAGGAAGGAAAACAACAATCAATTATATATGAAAGTATGTGATTAGAATCTTATTTTGTTACATCAAAAAATTAAAATTTGGGTTATGTTAATATTTTTTGGAAATGTCTGACTTTAATGTAGTATAGTAACTTGATTATCATGAAAACATCACTAAAATCACGTGCTTTCAGTTCAGAGCACACTTTCATACACATTGTTTTATTTGTTCTCCTTTGACTCTCACAAATAATCAGAGACAAAGGAGAATTTGGTATTTTTATTTCTTCTGCAGAAAAATATATCTGAAGTTCAGAGAGATCTCAAATTTTTCTCAGGAACTTAGGATAAATAAATAGTCAATGGAAAAGCATTTCTGGCTTTTATTGTGACATCCTTTATATTACAACATTTTGTCCGAGATGAAGAAATGAAGTCACCTCCTGTCTAAAATTCTAGATTACCAAGCAATGTATGACATATCTTTCACGTGTAATTCAGTATTATATCAGAATTGGACATTTGGATCAGATCTGATTAGTATTAGGAATATATTTGTATAAGCCCACAGCAAGAAAACAATGCTCGATAAGAAATGTACGCATTACCTTGCTCATGTAACTGTAACCCCTCTGTATAGTATTTTCACAATAAAAACTTAACTAAAACAACAACAACAAACAGATTTTAAACCAAAATTATAAGGTGTCTGAATCCATTTTCCTAGATTTCACTGATTCTGAGTTTTCAATGATAAAATTGTGACGATGTTTGACATTGCTCTGCTGATTGGTTAATTCACTTCTTTCCCCCTTTAAACTCTTTAAATTTGTACGGAAAACCACTTCTTTCTCTTTCATTGGTTTATCTGTTTTCCTTCAAAAGAAGCAGCAGCAATCCATGGGGAATGGTGTCTTGGTTCACAGTGTGAGCTATTCCATGTAGCAACCAGCAGTATCTCAAGCAAAAAGACGTGAGAATTTCAATCGCCAGCATGAGACTCCAAATAGAAATAATAAGAAACAGATTAAAAAAATTATAGACCATAATTATATTCTGTCAAAGGTTCTGTAGCAATGTAGTTTTCGTGAAGTTCCATCAAAAGAGAGGGAAATATCTAAAATATAATTTTCTCCTGCATTATTATTTTTTTGCCACTCTAGTGATGAAAAGAATTTAAGTGAGTGCACAAAGAAAATTACCTACTGGGTCAATGAAAATCCACTTCTAACCTCAAAGGAGAGGCAATATAGATGGCTTTTTCCCATTTCTAATTATGAAATAATCCTTATGGGGTATCTTACTAAAATAATTCACATGAGTGAAATAATCATAGACATTCCTCTAGCCCTTGGAATGTACTGGCAGTGATTGGGTGTTTTGCTCTTACCTCCAAGGGGTTTATAGCCTAGTGGAACAACAATATTATCCACTGCTATCAAGAATGGTAGAAAAATGACAGTCTTCATTAGAAAGGTACAGAAAGAAATTATGGAGAATCAAAAGCAAAAGAGATGAATTTCTAGTTGGAGGAAATCAAAGAAAGCTTCTTAGAGGATCTAGGTTTGGGGTAGATTAGAATAATCATACTAAATAGGATATTTGGAAACAGATAATAACATTATAAACTAGTATAGGTGCAAGAAATTGTGAGAAAAGAAATGCAAAAAATTATACAAATATCATAGGCTGTGTATAATTTAGTTTGACCAGTGGACAGGTATGTGGTTAATAGGAAAGTAAGGTTGGAGAGGTGACCTAGAGGCCAGGAGGAATTTGACTTTATTGTGTAGGCAATGGGAAACTACTCAAGGTTCTTGAGCTGAGAATGGAAATGATCAGAGCTGTGCTTCTGGAAGATTAATCTGGTGGAGAATTGTAAAGATGTACTGAAGGGAAACGTGACTAGGGGACAGGATTGTATGGGATTGTATGGAGTGGTTTTTGCAATAGCCCCAAAGGGAAAAATGCAGGCTTAATTTAACAAAAATAGTAGATTGGAGAGAAGTCTATGAGTGAGGCCTCAATTCCGTTAGTCAACACGTATTGGAAGATCTGATTGACACTCTGTGAAGTTTAAAATAATATTACTGAGCAACACTGGTGGTCTTTACTTTCATAATATTTATATTGCAGCGGAGTAGAATGACTTACAGAATCTCATTGACATAATTGCAAACTCAGAGTGAGTTACAACAGGAATAGACTTGAAGCTAAAAGGTGTGTACCATCTGACATCATGCTGTAGAGACGAGGCAGACTTCCTTGAGGAAGTAGCTTTCAATATGAAATCAGGTTAGAAAAGTGTTCCACATCCAAGATGAGACAGGACAATATTCCAGCAAGAAAGACCAGCATATTCAAACACTGTATTGAGACAGAACCCAGTATGGATTTCAACCAAGAGAACATGTAGAAAGCTGGGGCCAAGCAAAACTCCAGAGAGGCAGTGTGAGGTACGGGTGAGGGACAAATGCAGTAAGCTAAGTCAAGATTTTGCAGGCCAGGCAATTCTATTTTAAGGGTAATGATTTTTAAATGGGAGAGATGATTGTCATTTTATTTAGCAGAACCAGGGCCTTGAGCTAGCTACAGTGCTTGAGTCTAGCGCTTGACCCATTTTTCCAACCCTGACGTTTGCTGTTTTTGTTTGTTTTTTGATATAGGGTCTTAAGAACACTTTTTCCTGGATTAACCCTGAACCAAGATCCTTCTGGTCTCTGCCTTCCAAAATAGCTAGGATTACAGGCAAGTACCAAAAAGCTCAACCCAAGAAAGCAATTCTTTTTGATATTGCTGCTAATTTATGAAATCATTTCAAAAACTGAGAAAGGAAACTATGATTTTGTTTAAGAGGACTGAACTTAAGTTGACTGCCCTTGAGACATCTAAGTGCAAAAGTCTGACAGGCAACTGGATAACACAGATCTGGAACTGGAGATAGTTTGAAATCAATTAGATAAAAATCACCAGGCAGATGTACAAATGTGTAATACAGAGAGGATGTGTAATAAAGAGAGGATGTCTTCAATACTTGAAGACATCATTATTTAATGGCCAATGAAAGAAGAATGAATAAATAAAGAAGATAAGGAAGGAAGAACCAGGAAGCTTTTGAAGAATAACTACACCAGGAGGGGAGAATCAAAGGGAATGTTTCAAGTACTCAGCAGTAATACATTCCACTGGTGGTCTAGTACCAAAGAGTCATTTAAGCAGAGCATTGCACATACTCATTGGGTTTAGTTACTTGGGAGAGGTCAGTGATCTCAGAGTGATACCTAATTGGGCCATAATAGAGCAGAAGCTGAATGGGGAGGTCTGAAATCCAAGGAAGGTAATCATAGAGCAGAGGAAACTGTTATAAGTTCAAATATAGGGAGATAAGATGGGGTGGTAGCTAGAAAAAGAAATGGAATAGAGGTATTTAGTCATTTCCTTCAGGAAATCAGTTGAATTCCTTTATGATAAATGTCAAATGTACTGTAAGGTATAAACAGAAAAGTATAATCTTGTAACAGTGCAGCAAGAAAATAGTCTACTTTTCAGAGATAAGTAATTATAAGTAATTACTTAAGATGATCTAAAGCCCAGTGAAATTAATTTTAAAAAGCTATGGATCAAATAAGCCTTATTATTCAATAAAAATAATAAAAAAACAGCTAACAGTAATATGTAATTTCTGATATACAAATGTGTGTGTATGTGTAGCATTTCATTTAGTTCTCATTAAAGTCCATGAAATAGTTACACTATTCCCAAATGAAGACATCTGGCTAAGAGGCGTGAGTAGTTAGATCACCCATGTTATGAATGGCTGAAGGTTGTTAAGCTGCATACATTGTCTCTGAACCCCCATTCTTTGCAAACTATTCTGTACTGCCTTGCTTATGGCTTCATCAGGGAAGAAAATGTTGGTCATGGTACCAAACTCCAAAAGAAATTGGACATATAGAAGACATTGACTAACCTGATGGAGAACATCTAGATGCTCCAAAGAGCTACATCACCCACTGGCAAAACAGACTTCTTTTCTTCTTCTTGAAGGCAATGCTAGAGTTTGAACTCTGGGCCTGGGAGTTGTCTCTGAGATTCTTTTTCACAATGAAAGTGCTGTACCAGTTGAACCACAACATCACTTTTAGATTCTTCTGAATAGCTTATTGGAGATAAGAGTCTCATGGACTTTCCAACCTGGGCTGACCACAAACCTTGATCCTCAACTCTCTGCCTCTTGAGTAGTTAGGATTACAGGAGTGAGCCACCAGCACTTGGCTTGTTAATTTTTTTTAACCCCAGTGACTTTCCAGGTTATTAACAACTACTTCCTGTTCATTTCTGACCATGTACTAACAGCGGGGTGCTCTTTTTTGTAGAGAGCTGTCCAGGTTCTGCTTCCACACTCAACTTCTAATCTTGCTCTTATCTGTTGTTTCCCATTTGCTGCGCTTCTTAGAAATATTTATTTATTGGCATATCCAGTAAATATGTAATCCCCTTCTCCTTCCCTCCCTCCTTCTCTATCTCTTTCTCCTCCAGCCTTTCCTTTTTTCTTCCTTTTTCCTCTCTACTTTTCTTTAATGGATTATGAAAATAATGTATGTTCATCCTAGAAAATTTAGGGAATTCAAAGAAATCAGAGACTTGAAATCCTGTCACCTTTTTTCCTTGTATAACAATTGACAATGCATTACCTACAAAATTAAGAAGAGTAAGCGAAGAGGAGGGTAGGAGAGGGATAGGTGAGAATATTGAAAGAGGTAACATTGATCAAGATTTACTGTATTCAAAAACAGCTGTGTTAAATGACAATTCCTTTGTACAACTACTTAAAGATAATAATAAAAAATTAAAAAGAAAACCGATAGCCTTCCTTGTGTAGATTTGCTTGTTCAAAAAGAGATGTCATTACCTGACTTGTTTAACTGTAACCCCTGAGTAACCTATCTTTACATTAACAATAAAAGGAGATATATATGAAGTATATTTTGATTTAGACTCCACCTTAATAATTCCTACTAATATTTATGCTAAGACAATACTAATATGATGCTGTGTAAGATGCTTTCGTTGCTCATATGTTTTGAATGACTTGTAATAGAACTAAATATTTCTTCACATGTATTTAAATTGTTGAGTGGGATTTCAGCAAAAGAGTCAGCTTGTATTTGCTCATTTTTGTATTGCTAGGAGTGGGCTTTCATCTCACTGTTTATTCAGTAATGAAAGTGGCTCTGAAAGTTATTGTACATACAAATGATTTCCTCCTTGGCAAGATTCCTAGAAGCTAAAATACTGCATCAAAATTAATAATTTGTTTACTAGAAATAATAGAAACTATAGTAAAATATTCTTACTTAGAAAAACTAGCTTGTGGGCTGGGAAGGTGGCTCAGTGGTAGAGCGCTTGCCTTGCATGCATGAGGCCCTGGGTTCCATTCCTCAGCATCACATAAGCAAAAAAGAAAAAACTGGAAGTGGCGCTGTGGCTCAAGTGGTAGAGCGCTAGCCTTGAGCTGAAGAGCTGAGAGACAGCACCTAGGCCCAGAGTTCAGGCCCCACAACTGGACCAAAAAAAAGAGAAAAACTAGCTTGTCTTTTATATCTTAAATATAAGACATAGAATGATATTTTGCCCTCAGAATTTGCTCAATAAATGATGATGATGATGATGATGATGATGATGATGATGATGATATGATGATGTTTCTAGGTTAGGAAACCATATGTTTTTCACTGAGCTTTGCTATAGGGAATACTAATGTCAGATAGAAAAATATATACTTTTTACAGTACTGGGAATGTATCTCAGTGCATTCTATTACTTGAGCCATTTCTTTAGCCTTTTGTGTTTTGTTTTTGAGATAAGGTGTCTCTACCTTTGCCTGTGCTGGTCTCAAACTTGAAATCTAAGTAGCTGTGATTACAAGCATGTACCACCACTACACATAGCAAGAATAATGTTTTAATATTCACTTTATTAGCTGCTTTTCTTAGAGAATGTTCCTATTTATGGTATTCTCATGTGATAATACAAATGGAAATACTTTTGGAGACTTTTTATTTGGCAGGCACTGAAAAAAGATGATCTTGTGCATGATGTCATCATCTTTGCATGATTGTACACTGCTGCTATACTCATTTTTTAGATGAAGAAATTGAGAGTGGAAGTTGTTACATGACATGTTGAAATTTACCTAGATTGTACATGGCATAGCCAGGCTTAAAAAAAAAACAGGCATTGTAGTGGCAGTTTCTCTTCATTTGACTGCTGTTTGAGAGAAGGAAAATAATGTGAATGCATGACAATAATGCGTGATTTTATTTCTTGTTCACTAAAGGTTTAATAGTGACTTCAAGGTTAGGCAGTGACAGTTTGGCTGTTTTATCAAAGAATAATTTATTCTGTATGTTTTTTCTTCCTTTTTAAAAAAATAATTCTTTTGTTCTTATCCCATTATGTTTATCCAACATCTATTCTTGAGAATGAGTCTCATAAATCACCTACTTAAGGTCCTATGGATTTACAGTTATATCTTAATGAAATGCAGTGTTTTAATTGACTCATGGCTGGTTCTGGCATTAGTAAATTGGTGCTATGATCACTTGGTGGACAGGAAGGAAAACTTACTCCAAAGCACCCTAGATAGGCAGCCATCACATTGCCCACTCAGAAGAACTTCCCTTCCTATCCCTTCTCTGCCTTTCCCCTACCCTGCCTTGCTTGACCTCCTTTGCTTTGCCTTCTGTTTCCAGGCCTTTCCACCCTCTCTTCCCTCCCCTCGTTTCTTTCCCATTTCTCCCCTTCACTTTTCCTTCCCTTCTCTACCCATTTCCTCTAACCTTTTCCTCTATCCATCCTTCTCTGATTTGTTTCCTCAAAGATTCCTTGAGAACATTTTTAGAAACTATTGTTAGGAAAGTAATAAATATTAATGCATGGATGTGTTTGAAAGCAAGTGAAGAGATTCAGAGTGATGTTTGTATTTATTTCTTTCCCTTCCTTCAAACTTTTTTTTTAAATTTTTGCTTCAAGATACTTGATCCCTGGGAGCACCATCATACTAAAATGGTTCAAGTGAGAAATAATGGAGACAGACAAGAACAATAGGCAGATGGTACTGGAGAAGCTACAAATATCAGTAATTGTTAAAGTGCGTTGGTTTTAATCCTCTGTATGGACACATGGTGTTTCAGAAGGATTGCTTTGAATTAAAGGAGTATATTTAAGAAAATGATGTACGGACAAGATTTCTTTCCTTTTGCCAGCTGTGAAGCTGATTGATCTTAGAGCTTTTGCCATGGTTGTTATTTCAAAGAGAGAAAAATGTATGTAGGAGTGGAAATTATTCAAGGGTATCATCTTTCTTGATTTTTCTCATTTCCTTTCCCAAGTGGGTGGAGGGTAATCTTGTGAGGTTGAATAATATGCAAATCAATACATTCATATTGACGGAATTTATATTCAGTGGCCCCAGTAACACCAAGAAACAGCTACAGGCCATCCAAATCAGCTTGATTTTTAAAATAACCAACTCCCAATCAACTGAACAACACAAAAACTTTGTTGGGCAAACGGGACCAGTTGAAAATGTGTATTAAATGTTAAAATCAACATGAAGCTTACGTCTTATTTTTCAATTTTATGAATGTTTTATTGCAACAATATTTGTATTCAAGTCTCCCATTTTAATGCCTTGTGGTGTTTTTTTATGCTCACTAAGTTGTCATCCCACATAAATTGATGTGCAGCATAGGGTATTAAGTCTATATCATGATTTTAAAGCAGAAATAGTTGATGGTAAAATGTAAATGTTTTGCAGAAATTTCTTATAAAACTTTTGTAGTAACATTTCACTTATAAATTTTTTTTGTAAAAAAGAAAATGAAGAAAAAAAAGATGAATCAGGAAAAACAAAAACAACAAAAAAAAACTTTGTTTCCCATAGTCTAGAATTTAGACAGTTACTCTGCCAGCAAAGCCTGTGGGGCTATAATTGACATTTTTACAGTGCTAATTTGTACAAAATTTGTTTTTTGTGAATTTGGAAATAAAATTATGTACAAGTTGTTACTTGCAAAAAACAAAAGTTGCTACAAATATTGTAGAAAAAAACACTGGTTTATTCTGAATTCAAAATTGTAGAAAAATGACTTGCATTATTAGATTTGCCTCTGCAGTATCATGAACATCATGGTATGTTTATAAAGAAGCATTAAGGACTTACTAACCCTGGACTATTTTGTGAAACCATGAATTTATCCAGTTTAGCCAACTAGCCTTGGCCATTACTGAGTTTTTTTTTTCCCAGTAAAGGATGTTCATTATTATAAAAGAATAGAATTACACTTTTGGTTTTTATTTATATTTATTTATTTTTGCATATGCTATTTCCGCTTGGTGTCTTCTTTTTGTACAGTAATTTGAAGATTGTGATTAGAGAATCAAAACTGGAAGGAAGTTCCTTCCTTCAAAACAGATAAATCAAGAGGAACATATATGGATTGCAGCTTGCTCTCTCTCTCTCTCTTTTTTTTGTTGATTTGTAGGCCTGAACTCTGGGCTTCCCTCAGCTCTTCAGCTCAAGGCCAGTGCTCTATCACTTGAGTCACAGTGCCACTTCTGGTTTTTTGCTTATGTGGTTGAGGGATCAAACCCAGGCCCTCATGCATGCAAGACAAGTACTCTACCACTGAGCCACCTTCCCAGCCCTGCAGCTCCAAATTTATGATGCTTGCTCTCTCTTTGTGAAGATCTCTCTCTCTATTCACTTCTGAGGAATTTGAATCAGAGTTGAGTGAAAGGAAACATATCTCTGCAAAGTGGATAGTAAAGATTGCTTTTATCGCCCGCACAAGTGATCTTCCAGTCTGGCTTCCAGTTTACAAGGTCTATCTTCTCCACATACTCTTCCCTTGACAAAACCTGCAATTACTCTTTCTATAAGGAAGCAGTTCAAAATCTTTTTTCGGAAAGGACATTTTTTATTACCATCTTTAAGTACTAAGCAGTTCATTTCTAATCTCATTGCCAAAGTAGGGTTGGGAGTGATAACCAGATTAACAAAAATTGGGAGGTAAAGTACAAAAACCCAGAAGCAAGAAATTTTTTTCATTCTCTGACATGGCCTTGTGGGAGTCTTAGAAAATCTATGAAGAAATTCAGATACTTGAGGAAAGCAAAGTTGCTAAACAAAGTTATTTATACAAGAAAAACATCACCACCACCAACAACAAACTATCCTGCACACAAAACTGCAAATTGGTGTAGGAACACAGATTTCCCACATTCAGTTATGCTGTATGGGCCTCTTCTCTGATGCCCACTCAAAGCCTCAACCCTTGGATGTGTCCCAGACTGGACATGCAGAAATATGTTTATAGATTCCTGCCAAGCAAAGACAGGAGAAAGGAGCCATCTGGTGTGGGAGGTAGATGCCGGTTAACTTTATCAGGAAGCAGGTGGCTGAGCTGCAGGGGTTTCCAGGCTGAGAACTAGAGAAAGTGCAGACTTCATTGGAATGATGGACAGTGGGTATGGGTGTAGGAAACAGAAGCTTACTAAAATGGGAGAAAGATTCTCAGAAGGTGAAACTGCCCCCTTTTTGCTCTGTTTTTACTTTGGCTCAAATTCAATTTTGTTCTGCAAGCATTTAGTGAGTGCTTACTACAAATAAGACACTGAGCTTTTGGGGAAATAAATAAGAAATGTTATAGAAGAGTAGTTCTTTCGGACATTCTCATGGTCATGGCATGAACCTATATGTGAACTCCTAGTCTGCTGTGTAGCAGCATTCCAACACTAAGGTCCTTCTCTTTTAGGAGGTAACAATGTAATTTAATCATATAACTCACATCATGCTAAGATGTAAGTTTGTTTTAGAAAGAAGGAAATTCACTATATTGAACATACAAATATTCTCTCACATGTAATATAACTTTGTTTCTCTGTTTCTCACATACTCTTCCTTCTCAAATGAAATTTGCCCATTTAAATGTTGTTACTGTAGACTTGTGAAAGGTATGTGCATAGCAATAAGCAAAGAACTAATACAGAAAAATGTATAAATTTACAAAAATTTAATTGTGAAGGTAATTCCCTTACGTATTGAGCAAAATAAAAGAGAAACCAAATATCTTACCCACAGTTATGCAACTCTTTAAAGTTGGGGTAATTCAGGTCACATGTCTTTTAATCTCAAAGTTATAAAAATGACAATATATTACTTCTTCAATGTGAAGAAACAAAAGCATTCTAATGAAACGTGGGCAAGTTGCAACTGTCACCTTTTTCCTTTGGGTATGGTCTGGGAAAGTCAAGAAGGGTCACAAATTCCTTTCTTGCCTCTATTGTTTCTCTTCTGTCATAAATAATGCTTTTAATAAATTAATCACTACGTTTAAAAATACGTTCAGCCTTTAGTCAATAGTCATTCAATAAAGTTTTAGATTTTGGGTTTTCTCTGTTTTGCTGTTACAGTTACGTTTTTGATTATTTTCTGAATTGAATGTCTATGTACAGCTAAGCTTTCAGAAAGTACATGTGCCTGAGATTGGAATGTTAGTATTATTGCAGGTTACTATGAAAATACCATAGATTAATTTTGTCCAATAGAGCATTAGGACAAAAGCTCCAAAGCACTGAAATGCTGGGCTATCCCATAATAAATTATACACTGTGTCACTAAGAAGAGCCACTTTAAAGGATTCCAGAAAGAAGCAAAGTAGTTTTGATAATGTTTCTAATAACTGTTCGAATCTACAATTCTGTAGTGTAGCATTAATGTAGAGCATGCATTGATGAAATGTGGAAGATTAAATTAGAAAGAATATTTTTGATATGAGGAAGAATATGTTAATACTTGGTTTTGAAGATGATTGTAAAATATGCATATTTTTTCTTATAATAGTACAATTTTATCAGATGAAAAAGTGGCAGAAAAGCTGAGATGATGCAATTAATGTTTCAAGAAAGATTTAATTAGAACTTAGAAAAGATCCGATCTGGCTTTGTATTTTATTTATAATCTATTCTTACAAATACATTGGGTAGCTGTAAGGCTATAGAGACACAGACTTCCTGTTAGGCTGCAAATCACCAGGAAGGTCCTAGTAAAAAAAAAAACAGTGCAGTTGCTTTCTCTTGCTTAACCCTTTGTGTACCACATGCTGTATCTTTGCTCTGGGTTTACCAGCCAGTGGTTAGAATCATCTAGATATGAAGAATTTTATATTAGAATTCAGGTTGTACCATCATTCTATGAAATACCCTCCATGTTCCTGTACTGACATTCATTGAATGCTGGCTGCATTCAGCGCACTGGCTGAGTGCCTCCAGCACAATATCACTTCCAATCCTCTCAGCGTCCTACTTTGATTATCCCCATTTTACAGATGAAAAACCTAGTGCTTATAGAGCTGAAGGTAATTGCCAAACTCGCCCATCCAGGAAGTGGGAAAATTGAGACTTGAGTCCATTTCTTCACACTCCACGGCTGTACTCAAGTGCCGCCAGCCCACGTTCGGACTGTTTATGTCAGCAACTGAACGTAAACCAGCTTCTAGCAATACTTTTTGTGATTGGTCTCAGGTGTCAATGGGGCACATAAAAAAGAGATTTAAACAGTGAAATGAAAAGAAAATCCCATCCAAGCATTAGGAAAAGAAGTTGAGATCATCAAGTGACTTACTAAATGATACTAAGCAGGGGAGCAATGTTAGCATTTCCTGGGGGTTTGTTAGAAATTCAGACTCCCTGTCCTGTCTCAGAGTCCCTAAATCAAAATCTAGATAATGATCTACACACACTACTAAAGAGCCCCTCATCTCAAAGAGAATTTGTTAGGCTTGAAGAGAACCTGAGGTGTTCACACTGCCCTCTTCTCCCAGTGAAACTCAGTTTGATGCACTTCCTTTCATCAGGAGCTTTCGTTAAATTCCAGTACTCAAAAATTTCATTTGAAATCTAAACGACACTGTTGAAAACAAGTTGAAAACCATAGAGCTTTATGGGAGCATGAGCTTATAAGACGAAAGTGAAGTTAATTAATGACTTGCCCAAAGCAGAGTGTTGACAGATCCCGAGCTGGAACTCAAAACTCAGCTTTTCTGACTTCCAATAAAAATATTTGAGCACTGTGTTATGTAGGGATGGGAAATGGTTTTGGAAACAAGAAACCGAGGTTTTAGTCATACATTCATGACTGGTGTCAGTGGGGGTGATCCAGAATTAAACAATTTAATTCTTTGTTACCTAGTTTCCAAAGCCTTAAAAATAGCTTTAAAAATATCATTCTCTATCTGAGGACAGTATATTAAATGGGTTTTTGGAATCGGGAGCTGGAAAAAATGGGAATATAATTTTTTTCCATCTAGTTTTTACACTTATAATAAATAAGGTTACCTGATAACTAATTCAAATGAACCTGCTTTTGTTTTGTTTTTACAATTTTGTTATCTCTATGTAGTTGTACAAAAGGATTTCAATTCAACATATTAATTTAGGAATATAATGCATCTTAATGATGTCATGTTTTCCTATTTGTCTCTATCTACCCAGCCCCACGCATCCCCTCAAGTTATAAACCAGATGAATTTTATGATGTCTTGGTTTTTTTTGTACAATGTTAAAAGTAATACAGAAATACATACCATCAGAAAAAGAGAATCATTGTAGCAGAGTTTAAAGGAGTTAAATACAGTGAAAACAGGGATTATACCTTGGAGGAGGAACATACAAAGCAACAAAAAAATCACAGGGTACATTATAAATATGTTAGAAACAATAGCAAGAAAGAAAAAAATTTGTGTACCTATCTTGGGGTTCATTTCACTTTACATCATCTCATTTGTTCATATGTACATAGCCTTTGACCTTCTCTGTTTGTCGTAGACATGTACTAGACATTTCAAATAAGGGAAACTATGGGACCTATGTTTCTTTGGGTCTGGCTTACTTCACTTAATATAATTTTTTCCAAGTCTTCCCATTTCCTAACAAATGGGGCAATGTCATTCTTTCTGATGGAGGCATAGAATTCCATTGTGTATATATACCACATTTTCTTGATCCATTCATCTACTGAGGGGCAGCTGGGTTGGTTCCATATCTTAGCTATGGTAAATAATGATGCAATAAACATAGTTGTGCTGGTAGCCTTAGTATGGCCTTGTTTTTGTCGTTTGGGTAAATGCCCAAAAGTGGGATTGCTGGGTCATAGAAGAGCTCTATGTGGAGTCTTTTGAGGAACCTCCATACTGCTTTCCAAAGTAGTTGCCCTGCATCTTGTAAATACACTTCTCTAATTCAGGGAGGGGAAGGAAAAAAACAAAATGCTAAATAAGGGTACAGGTTGACCCATTGTAACAATGAGATGTACAAAACACTGTTGAAAACAAACTTTACAACTTCAGGGGGAGGTAGTTGTGGAGGTGGGGGGGAAGGGATGGTAGGGAGAAAACAAAGGAGGAAGCAACAATGCTCAATAGGAAATGTACTGATTACCTTGCTCATGTAACTGTAACCCCTCTGTACAGCAATTTTACAATAAAAACATACAAAAATAAAAAAAAACACATAAAGGAAATTTCAGAAAGGTCCTCTTTTGCTCCACTGATGTTTATGCCATGTAACCAAGCATTTGGGTTTTCCGTTTATCTGTTTTTCCTGTCATTATCATGAAAAGATGAAGAATCTATTTCAATCAGTGATATCAGAAAAAAATCTTTCACTTTGTTCTCTATCTTAAGTTATGTCTTAATTTAATTTTTCTGGATGTAGATTATATACTCTATTTGTTCAGTTATCCATTTTAAAATATATCTTTGGGCATTTCAGTCTTTTCTGCTGCTATCAACTATGTAGCAGTTATTATTAACTTTATTTTGTAGTTTGATTTCAAATTAAAAAGCTAAGTAATCATGATGGTTTAAGCATTGTTGTAGATAGACCTCAGGGCCAGTTCCCATGTTTATGACTTTTTCTAGTGTGCAGGTGGGACTTGGGTTTGTTTCTTATAAATAGAATATGACAAAGGAGATGGAATGTTTCTCCCCTAAGTGCATTAAAATATGTGTATGTGCTTCTGTGATCTCTGTCTCATAGAAAATAGAAGAATAATGGGCATAGCTCAGTACTAGAACATGCACTTAGCATGCAATAAAGCCCCAGGTTCAATCCCTATCTCCAAGGATAAAGTAGGATCCTACCTCAAAGCCACCAGTAGATAAATTCTGCCAGACTGAACTTGAAAGTAGACTCTCTACCACTCCAGATGAGAATACAGCTCAGCTGATACCTGGATTTCAGCCTTATTAAACTCTGAGCAGAGGATCAGATAAGTTCTCACCAAACTTTTGACCCACAGAAGCTGAAATAATAAAGTTATGTACTCTATGCCGTTTGCCAACTTGTTATGCAGTGCTAAAAATCAATATAATAGATCCAAAGGGAATATTTTACCCACAGAGAGGAAGATATAATTTTATGTCAGTAACTGAGTGCCAATCAAGATTAGAACCTCCACATGTCAAAGTCTGGTCATTTCTTAATTAATTGCTTTATGCCTTCTTAGTGAGACGTGCAATGCAATATATTGGCTAATTGTACAGCTCAGTCCTTTTTTCTGGGGTGGTACCGAGATTTGAACTTAGGTCTCAGGTTTCCTCGCAGGCCTTCTACATCACTAGCAATTCCCCAGACCATTTTTCTTCTTTTTTTAAACAGGATCTCATATTTATGTGTGGCATTAACATCCAAGCTACTTTGACTGTGATCCTCCTACTTATCCTTCCCATGTAGCTGGGATGACAGGTGGACCTCTCCAGAAGCAGATTTGTATTGGCTGAGGTTAATTTTCACTGACCATGTCCCTAGTTCTAGACTCAAACTGGAATCCTCTCAAGAATCCTGATACTGTTTTTTTGCTTTATTTTTTTTAGGGTACGGTTTCTTGTTTTGGCTAATTTTAGACCATTCCCTTTCTATTTGTGCTTCTTATGTGATCACACCAAGCTTATTTGTTGAGATAGGGTCTCCCTAACATTTTGACTGGATTAGCCTCAAACTAATATCCTCCTAATCTCTGCTTCCTGAGAAGCTGGGATTACAGGCAAGCATGAGCCACCAAATCTGACAAGTTATCTTTTTTTTTTTTTTTTTTTTTTGGTAAACTGTGAATGAGAACATGTATTTCTCAGAAGCACAATGAAGCTTTAGGCCTACATTCTTTGTTACCCATTGGTGTTTGTTTTTTCTTCTTCCCAAAGGTTGTGTACATATAACACATATAAGATGCATTAAAAAGGTGAAAATTGAAAGTTATCTTTGTTGCTTGCCAGAACTCTAGCACAGGATATATTTTTTGATTATTCCATGAGATAAGGCAGAGATTGCCTAATGGCAGAAACCCCTATGCATACAAGAGACAGAAGATGCTTTGTTTTCTTGGAGGAAGTCCAGCTTTATTCTAGTCTGACTGTCTTAGAGACCCTCCTCCTAGCCTGGGTGAACAGGAATAAAGAGGCCTGACCTCGGAGGCAGAAGAGAGTCCTTGGGTTCATCTGGATCCTATATCTGGCCTGGTAGGTGCCTTTAGTGTAGAGTTAAACAGAAAGCTTGAAAAAACTCTGTGCCTTCAGAGATTTGTGGTGGTGGTGGTGGTAGTTCTGGGGATTTGTGAAACTTAGGACTTCATGCATACTAAGCATGTGCTGCACCACTGAGCTACATCCCCAGCAGCAATTTTTTATTTTATTAAAAAAATTGCTGTAATACATATTCATCAAAATAATTTAAACATGCATGAAAAATGGTAAACTGGGCCGTAGGTGTTGTGTTCTTTCATGAGATTATTTTCACAACAAAAATGTTTTGTCTGTTTGAAAAATGCTGTAATAATGTGTCTGGGCAATGATTACCAGCTGCTACCAAAAGCACTAATGGAGAGGTTTTGTTGTTGTGATCAGACAGTGCTGCCCTCATCCCCAGTTAACTGAGGACCAGGAGCAGAACTGGCTCAGATCAGGTCTCTACTTTTAAAGACTTCACACACTTTGGGGAAAGGGATGGTGTGGGTTGAACAGATAGGTAATAAGTATATTTAGCAAATTTATAATATGTACCATGTATATAGCTGGTGGGAAAATGAAAGAGCTGTATTTTTATTTTTCCAGATTTGGTAGTAATGGACTTGAATCTGAAGACAGTTTTAAAATCAATTTCATTCACCATTACTTTCATAATAATTACTTCTGAGACTGGGACATTTTATTCTCTGGCTAATAGATTTTGTTATTTAAGTCACTTTTACCAATCGAGTTTTCTTTTCTGTTTATTTTCTTCTGCCTTAATGGAGATGGTTTATTATTTTTACCTTAAGAGACGTCTTTGTGGCCTGTGTTGCTAGGATTAAATCTTAAAAAAGGTCTTGAAGTTTAAGATCATATTTGATCACTTAGTGGCATACAAATCTAAAAATGGCACATTTAGAAATAGCTCTTGTTCAATCAAATCACAGGCCTTCTTCCAAAAATAATTGATTCTAGAGGTCAAGAATATTTTACTGAGTGCAGAACACTCAGTACAGAATTCATCAAGTGCATCTTGAAGTAATGTTATATCTGTTTTATTGAATTGCTTAACTTGAAATACGGTTAACAGACAAGAGTTGGACAAATAGAATATCTAATAATAGCAGTAAGAGGAGAGACTACATCCATTTAGAGCCTTTAAAGAATGCTTGCATATTAGCATAATAGGTTAATTACACTGGAGAAGGTTGGGAAGCTAGATGCTGTAGTAATCTTATGTGGAGAAGATGGATAGATTTCTAGAGAAATTCTTTTCTGATTGCTAGTAATTGAGATTTCATAATTAATAAACAATTGCCCATATTGGCTTAGAATTTCACTATGTCTGATATCATAGTAAACCTTGTTGGCCATTGATTTTGGTGATGTAGTCTGTTCAGGACAAATGGGATCAGTAAAGCAAGGAAACTGGACTGGTCAAAGTGAAGCAAAAGAGAACTTCAGAGAGATTTGAAGCTGAAGAGGTGAAAGTTGCCTGTAACAATTATGCTGTGAGGTCATTGTTTGGGTTGAGGTCTGCTGGTCTCCTACAAGAACAAGTTAAAATTAGTATTGTCATAAGTGGGTACATCTATTTTTGTATGTATGACCATTAAAAATATTGAGCCGATGCTGGCGGCTCATGCCTGTAATCTAGCAACTGAGGAAGCTGAGATCTGAGGATCAGGGTTCAGAATCAGCCTGGGCTGGAAAGACCTTGAGACTCATCTCCAATTAATGACCAGAAAACTGGAAGTGGCACTTTGACTCAAAGTAGTAAAGTGCTAGCCTTCAGCAAAAGGGTTTGTTAGGGACAACACCCAGGACCCAAGTTCAAGTCCCATGATGGACAAGAAAAAAACTGACAAAAGTTGAGAGTTGAAATTCAGCAGTGATACTCACTAGACAGGATGTTGGAAATGAATTATACCACTTTGGGGGAGTGAAGAAAGAGGGAAAAACTGGGAGAAAGAGAGGAAAGGGGTGACATTGTCTAAGAAGAAATATACTCTCTAAGAAGAAATATACTCATTACCCAACTTGTGTAATTGTAACCCCTCTTGTATATCACTTTTACAATAAAAAAGTTAAGAGTGGAAAGCATCAATCTTATATACTATTTGGTTGATAATTTATCACATCAATAAATTATGTGGTTGAATAATAACAATACCTGTAATAATACACTGTGTACATAAATATACATTAATATCATGTGTAGATGAGACAAAAGTATGGTATTTTTTCTGAACATGATCAAACACACTATGATAATGTTCTCTCTGGTTCAAGGATTGTGGAAGTGGGTAGAAAAGAAAAAGAACTTTGCCTATGAAAATGCCTTGTAAAACTGGAGAAATGGAACTGAGAACAGGGGAGTAGGCAGGGTCATACTAAGGATGACAAAATTATGTGCAAAACAAGAATGTCAGTCAGTCCACAAATCCACTGCAAAGGAGGACTGAGGTGTAGATGCTTCTGTATGTGTGGACGCAGAGGTCTACTTTGTTTAAGGAGTCACCACGGTTAGTGTCCCATAGTATGAACAGCACTTTTTCATGTCGGTAGCCTGGCAATTCCCACAGTGATGTGTTCAACAATAAACTTAATGTGTGCATCACCTAGAGAAAACAGAAATCTACAAGGTCACTTCAACACTCAATTTAAAGTACGACTGTGCTTTAAGTAATGGCTTACTCTGTGTTCTGTTCTGAATTGGTGTTCAGGGACATAAAAACTCACCACACAAATAGCACTGAATACATTTTGTGGTAGATGGGAAAGATTTATCTCTACAAATTGGGATTCAAGACAATGCTTTTCTTAATTATAAACATAAAGTGTGTCTAGAATACATTCCCAAGCTATTCCACCATCCAGTGGGTGCAATGAATTTGTGAGTTGAACAAGTAAATAAAGTAAATGTGATTCTTCATAGACATGTCTCTGATATAGGATCAAACTGAACTCAGTACACACAGAGAACAGGGAAGATGAGTGTGGTATGACTAGACTAGTGCCAGATAGAGTTGTAGGAGAGACAGGTGAAGGGTGGAAGTTGTAGTACATCATAGTACTACTTCAGAAGACAATGCTAGGTTTCAAGAAAGAATTTTAGGCTTCAATACAGGTTATAATGTAGAAAGAGTAAAATAATCTTTCAATTCTTTTCATGAGAAGACTCCTGTTCAGAGTTTCATGGAGTTTGAATGGCAGAGACAGTAGATAGAACACAAGGCTCATGGACTGTACAGCTTCTCTACTCCTAATGTAGAAATTAGTGAACCGAAAACATCTGTGTGCTAATCATCCTGTGGTTCTTATCATCCTTGTGTGGGCAAGTGCTTACTACAGAGCTGCACAACAATTAATTCATTCAATAAACATCCTTCTATACACACACACACACACACACACACACACACACACACACACACACACACACTGTGCAACAAACTGATGGTGAAATACAAAAAAGACACAAGCCTTGTTCTAGAGTGTCTATGGATCTTATTTCTAATAGTCTTTACCATTCTTATTACAGACAAAAATAGAAAACTGTGGTATTTGTTCCCCTTTGCTTTTCTCTCTTGAGTCCATATGGTGCCAGACTTCCAATCAGCAATGATTACATTTCCAATCTTCTATAACAGACTATACTTATTTTTATTCTGGCCAAGACAACTACCCTACTTATCTTCTCTCACTGTTTTCTTTTCTCTCCTAATTATTAGCTCCTAAAAATAAGATTGTTATCTTCATGAGCATGTAGACCACTGATTTTGCTCTTTTCCTGTTATCCTCCCAAACACATTGGTAACAAAATTAAATACATTTTACTAAAAGCATAGCTTTTAAATGATTTATAAACACTTCTTGCCAAATATATCAGTGTACCTGATTTTTTTAAAAAAGATTTGTGCTTATATACATTGATTCAATTAAAGTATCATCATGTAATGAGAAATAAGCTAGAGTGAGAGGGTCAAATATCACTTGTTACAAGGGGTAAAATCTAGACAGTAATAAAATTAAACTTAATAATTACTATTTTACAATTATTTAATCACAATACTTATTTAATAATAATTATAGACTTACATAATAATACAATGAAATAGCACATATTTGAGATGTAAATTTAATCAAAACACATAATATGCATGCATTGAAATTTAACTATAAAATCCTTTGTTAGTGTACATCACAGATACGTTTACTGGGATGATATGAATGCAATGACCTGAGGCAAAAAGAATATATATATATATTTAATTTTTCCCAGTAAATAAGCTGTAGCTTACTACACTTCCAAAATACACTAGAGCCTTACTTTAACACAATGTACTGTGACTTGGAATTTGTTTTACAATGAAACTACCTTGAATTCCCATGGAAGAAATCATACTCACCAGAAGAACCAACTGTTTTGTATGAATGGTTCTGACTTTTTTTACACCAGAGCTAAGTAGGATCTTAATCTTCAGTGACTGAAGGTCTAAGGCTCATTTAATTATGTCTCTGTAAGATTTTCTTCCTAGGTTTTCCACTTGGTGTTTGTGGTCGTTGGAAATGTAAACAACTGATATATTCATTGTATATTATATTGGCTGACAATTCCTCTTTCTGCCAAATGTACCTTTAGAGAAATATGAAACTGTTTTAATGAGAGTTTAAAAATAAAATAAAATAAAATCCTTTGTATAATTAATATACACTGGTAGAAAGAAAGAAAGAAAAAGAGAGAGAGAGAGAAAGGAAGGAAGGAAGAGAAAGCGAGGGAGAGAGAGAAGGGCAAGGCAGGGAGAGAGGGAAGAAGAGAAAAAAAGGAAAGAAAGAAGGAAGGAAGGAAGGAAGGAAGGAAAGAAGGAAGGAAGAAGAAAGGAAAGAAAGGAAAAGAAATAGGCAAAGGAGTCCCCACTATTCAGTGAACCACTCGCACTGTAGAATTTCAGAATTTTTCTATGTCAATGAGGGCTGAATTGACTGGGAGGAAATTCTCATCTTCTGGGAACTGACAGAATTTGCAAAGGCCATTGTGAATAAACTGAGAAGAGGAATGCATTCCATAATCCACCCAGCTTCCCACCGAGGAAAGCAAGATGGATGTGCAGCTACTTCCCTGAAGCAGTCGACATCTGTTCGCTCAGTCTTCAGTCTATGATTTGTTGCTGGTAAGCATCACCACCTCTGTGCTGAAATTTCAACTGATACTCTCTATATTGTGTTTCCTTTTGTGGTTTCTTGGAACTTGTTTAATGAAAACATTCTTTGACTTTCTGATGTGTCTTAGGGAAAACAACTCTTTAAAACCCAACTGAGAATTTAGTTTATAAATCAGAGAAGTTTCATTCCTTCTTTTGGGAGTCTGTATCATTGTGAATTTTTCATTTTCTCTGCTTGGTTATAATGACCTATGACAATCTCCCGTAGCTTGAACATCCTACCTTCAAGGGATAATGGAAATTCTACAACTATCCCTTTCAGAGCCTAGTTAGTCTCCCTGCATCATTTGGATATTCCATTAATGATAAGACATTATTTTCAATAAATCACCACCATTTTGTTTAATTGTTAAGTACATCTGAAAGTTTCAACTGAATCAACTGAGCCAAAATCTAGTTTTTTCTTGTAAATTAGGATATATCAGCTCAGTCTTTTCTGTTAATAGATTAATTTTCTTCTTTTGATAGTGTGACCTTTCTTCTACCCAGCAATCTAGAGGTGATGGAATAGTATTTCAAAACTGTCACTCCTTTCTCTATTTTATCCTCCAAAAATATATCTTATGTGTTCATCTTAGGTGCAATTGGAAGCATCTTATTCTTACATGCATTCCTTGGGGCTCTGTCATTTTAAGAACAAGACTCCCCGCCCACTTTAAAACTGAGTTATGGGAAGAAATTATATTTTATAAAAATATATAAAATACTAGTTGTGTGCTATCAAAGATTTTCTAAAGTGTGCAAATATTTCCAGCTTAAACAACCCATCATCAAATTGAAGGTTATAAAATGCTACTTGCTTGGTAAACTAGAATAAATGGAAGGCAAAGACTTTGAAGTATGCTTTGGTAAGGGTTTTAGTAGAGTAAACACTTAAACTTTCTAAAGGGACAAAGAGTTACAGCAACTCAACAGTTTATTTTATTCTAAGTACAAATTAAGACAATTATTCACCAAGACCTGAATAGCGGTGAGCTAACTTTTGGGGTAAACTTGGAGAAAGCACATAGAATGTGTTTTAAGTTTTTGAAGTGCCTCTTTTATAGTCACTTACTTACAATACTTAGTCTAGCCAGAGTTCATGAGAAAATAGAGCTGGAGGCAAACCTTTACCTCGCTTTATAATTACAAAGAGGTATAATTACAAAGTGTGGCTAGCAGAGAAAGAAAGAAGAGACAGAAAAGGAAGAATGCAAATATGAAGTGAGTCATTATCAAGCTAATATGACCATAGGAAGTAAACAGTGTTTGATACATGGATGAAATAACTTGAAGAAAACACCACACTTGCAGTAGAAAGAGGTGGACTCTCTCTCTCTCTCTCTCTCTCTCTCTCTCTCTCTCTCTCTCTCTCTCTCTCTCTCTCTCTCTCTCTCTCTCTCTCTTTCTCATCATGGTCTCTTGTATTTCTGGCTCTTGTTACACTTGGCCCATTTACACAACCACAACCCATAGGGAATGCAAGTCCTGCATCTTTTGACATTTCATTGGAGCCTGGAAGAGTTGAAAGCCAGAATCTAGGCTTGTAGTCCGGATCTGAGACAGCTCCTATCTCAGTGGGTATAATAGAAGCTGGCACAGCCTAGGCCTAACTCTGGGGATGGAAGAGACACTGAGAGTGCTAAAAGGGAACACAATTTCAAGGCTCTCTGAACAGCTGAGAGAGCAAAAGTTTGGCAAGGCAGGACAAAAAGACACATGGAACAAGTCCTCTACAATTCTCTTCTAGTACCATTCCTATTAAACCCATTTGTGATATTTTAACGTGGGACCTCCAATCACATGAAAACAGTGATTCTTCATTTCATTCCCAAGAACAGAGGTATAACTACAACCAATTCCATGTCTTTCTTGTGGTCACCAAATACCATTGCTGAGAAATCACCATCTCTAATAACATACCTTCTGCTGTTATTGATGTAGCTGTAATTAATATCCAGCATCTTTCTAAAGACCTTTTTGCCAGGAGGAATAGTCTCAAAAACGGGTTTGAGTCCTTAGTTGCATTTATCTCCACTGTTGGGACATGGTAGATGCTTGTCCATGGACAGTTGGCAGAGGGCATGTTACTAGCAAGGCAGCTCAGTGAATGCTTTAGACCTTGGCCATACTCCTCCCTGCCCCTCTTTGTTGTAAACTACAGTAGTTAAAATTTTGGTTGTCTCCTCAAATGCTCTAACTCTTTTTTTTCTGTTTGTCCAATGGTATAGTTAAAAATGGCTAACTGGTTGTCACAGTCTCTAAATTAGCTGAAACTATAATAGGTTCTTGAACAGAGGGGATAACAAATTTCACTCTTGAACACAAGATTGCTCACTTTCAGATCTTATGATTTTGTTTTGCACACATTTTATGGGTGGATCACTGGTAGAGGTGGTGGGATGGGTGTTTCCTAAGCCCTGTGTATTTGAGCTACCTGGAAGAACTTCACATGTTGGCTATATATTACACCTTGGAAGATAGAATCCTAAAATGTGTTTTGCTCAAACTAATATTTTAAATGGGCTTTAAATAGATGATTTAATTCTTTTCACAGTGTATAACTGGCAAGAACCCTGCAGTGTTAACTCATATTTCCTTCTCTTCTGGTTTGAAGTGGTGGTATGAGGTTGCCACGTTGAAGGATCCCTGTGTGCTGTGGATGTTGGTGCTGGTGAGGACCAGATTCCATGAGCCACAAAAAGATCTCTCAAATGGGCCTGGCAGTGAGTAGAGGAGTCTTTGCTTCATTGGTTTCAATTAGGTAGTGGGTTGAGATGGGGATCCTGTAACTCCTGCTGCAGTGGGCACTTTAAGAACTAACCAAGCCTTGTCCATCACTTGGGACGGGTGTGGGTGAGAGAGTCACTGACAGTGGAGGTTCCACCTTGAGCAGGGCAGATGACCAGAAAGAAGTGAAGAGTGAACCAAACCTGACCATAGGCCCTTGTAGGCTCATTCTCGTCTTCAAGTTTTTGCCTGAATATTGAAGGAGCCACACAAGGTAGAGAAGGCATTGTGGTGGGGTACAGACTGGGGCTTATGAACACACAGATGGAAAAATATTCAGAGAGAATATAGGTAAACCATTTTAAAAAGCAGATTCATTAGAATAAAGACCATTAGATATGATGCCTCACGAAACGGATAAATATATACATACAAAAAGAGCAATGTTTTAAAATAAATAAGGTTTGGGGCTCAGCCTAGTGTCTTTTAAATACTACTCATTCAGTCTCTCAGCTGGCCCTAATGCTAAGGCATCTATTCTGAAGCTATTTTTCTCATGAGCTGTGGTACTTCGGCCTCACATAGAATGGTTACCTGTGCTATCATTTGGCAGCTGAGTCCCTCTGCCTAGGTCCCTGTACTCTTTCTCCCTGAACCACTGCCTCATTATGGAAGAAACTGTCATTTTTATCCTCAGGTGCAATTCTTTGAAACTGGGGGCCATTGCTCATTACATATTTATATTGAGAGGAGTCTTCAAATGATCATTTAGCTTCTCATTATCATTTAGTATTTCCTCCTTCCCAGGAAAGTCAGGCTAGAATGATGGAGAAAAATTATGCAGGGACTCTGTCATCTCTTTCTTTTGTGAAGGCTCCTTGGATTCATCATCCAAGCAGAGGCAGTTACAGGAACAATAAAGGAATCAGTGGTTAAAGTAAATTCTCCTTAGATGTTTTTCATGTATTATTAGGCAGCAAGCTTTTTAATGAAACAGATTTTTAGAATGTAAAATCAACATATTACTTCTGCTAAATTCTGAAATACTTTGATTTTTTAAAATAATTTACTCTTGACAAGTCAGCAATTATTTTGTTTTTGTTTTTCCTTGTGAAAGTGGATGGAGCAATTTATTAAGAAAATAATATGCTTTCAATAGAATAAAAGTGGGTCATCTCTAGGGTGAGGATGACAATGATTTTTATCCTGTCACAAATTTCTACTAAAGTGTGTGGGGATTGGAGTTTTAAGTTTTTCCCTAGGTCTAGCCTTTGGGAGACAATCACTGTCCCGTGAGTGGAGGAGGCTTACTGGATTACATTTGACTTAAAGGACTCAGTTTAGAGGCCTGGGTCTGTAAGTTAAAGACATTTTATTTGGGAACTAAGGTTGGAATGGGGCCTATCAATAGGTGGTGGAACAGTAAGAAAAACACAACCCTGATTGTAATCACTTTGTATATCACTTCCATACTAACAATAAAACACATTTTAAAAAAATCCCGATCTTGTGACATTTTATGACTTTGGTGGGCCCAGGGAAAGTTTTCAACTTGGATTTCTCCCTACTCATCCACCACATTTTTTTAATGAACCATTTTTTAGAAGTTCTTTCTTTCTTAATCGCTACCCATTCATTTTTTTTCATTGAAGACTATTCTTAATTTATGGCTATAAAGTCCTCTGAAGGATTTCCACGTATGTATTGAAGTGGAATTTCTCTATCTCACAAGACTGATTCTTCATGGTAGATACTATGGCCTGTTGCCCAGATCTCTGCAAAGAAGGGCTTGTGACCATTTGTGAGAGTTGTCAGCAGGTAGCCTTTCAGCGTGAACCTTCGTGATGTTCCTCTTTTAACTGTAGGATTGAAGGATAGTATTTTCTCCAAAATGTACTCATGGTAAATAGTGTTCCTTAATGCTACATAATTCAGTCTTCCTTTTTGTGGTTTTGCAACTTCTTCTGAAATTAATTTTTAGTAGGTGGTCCACTAGAGCTGCTCCTGATTGCCTGCTGATGTTTGTTCAAAGTGTTGTGCACACATCAAGCAAATTAGTCTTCACTCACACTACAAGTAGCCACAATCACTGTGTCTGGTTTTGTGAATAAGGAATGTTGGGCTTAGGCAGAGAAGGAAACTCGCTCCAGATTACAGTTCCATATATGATGACTCTGGATATCAACCTTAAGTTGTCTAACTCCAAGAATATCTTCTTAACCATTTCATAGTCTGCCTCTTGATACCAGGGAACAAAATTAGATTGCAATAGAGACTTTATGGTTTTTTTTTTAAGGTAAATAGTGAAGTTTTTATACTATTTTGGTTAATCAACAATTCTTATTTACTTCATTACTATAGAAAGAACTAATTAAACCAAACACAGAAAGTAGAACCTATGTAATTATTGAATCACTCAAATGATTTGCTATATTCACAAGAGATAATGCAAGGAAAAATGTGTTTAAAATATAATTTTTGGAGGTGATGCTGTGGCTCAAGCGGTAGAGCGCTCACCTTGAGCTAAAGAGCTGAGGGACAGCACCCAGGCCCAGAGTTTAAACCCCCAGACCAACCAAAATATATATATATATATATATATATATATATATATATATATAACTTTTATCTACAAATGAATGCAATGTTGTTGTGTGTGTTTTAAAGAACTAGAAAGGTAAAAATTTCATCACTCTCTCTCTCTATATATATATATTATATGTCTTGCTAAAAACAAACAAAAGAATACTATCAACAGTTTTAAGTACCTTATATATCAAAAACATTAGGTCCAAATCCAAGCTGATATGGCATTTTTATTAAAAATGTCTCAATAGTTTATTTTTATTGTTAAGTAAGTAACTAAATTTCCCAGTTATTTTCACCAAGCATTATTTCTCGTTTAGGAAATATTACAAGAAAGGATTTAAGGAATGTTTGCTGTGGAAGAGAATCTGATTGGTTTGTCCCTATGTGTTCTTTTTAAAACAGAGTTTTAAGTAGCAGATGGTTAGAATCAGGCAACATAGGGTTTTAGTTCCTTCCCTTTTCATTACTCATAGCTTAAAATTTAGAAAACCCCACTTCAGGAAAAGAAGAAAGATTATCATTTAATAGTAAGTTTTATTCCACATGCTCCCCACACCATGTGAGTAGGAGTAGTCATGCATTTAGACTTTGGAGTGTATTGTATTTTATTTCCATTCAAAACATATGTAATGTTTAAATTAGGTTGTTTGCCTGCTCTCGAACTCCTGCATAATTCCCAAGCTGCTTTGTTTTGAAGAAGCCCAATAAAGTTTAATCTTTTAGAAGTGGAAATGAGGCAATGGTATGAAAGACTTAAAATTTATTCCCTGTATGCCAGCCAATTATCTTTCTTCTAAAATCACATTGTGCAAAGAAATTTCTTGGTGATGTAGGGTGTTGAAGGAAGAAATGTTCAGTATTTTGTGATATGCAGTCCAGCAATGGGATCAGCTATTATGGTACCCTTTTCAGAATGGATAGGAAAAACAAAGCAAGTATCTTTTAGTGGCATCTGAAAAATATTGTTTCTGTGAATGCAACCATTCTCCAATTAAGAAAGAGAAATAACATACTCATTCTTGACTCAAACTTCTCACACACCAAAATAAAAGAAAGTAAACAAATAAAAAATATAACACAAGGATGAAAGCTATGATATTCAAGTAGTTTTTGTAACTTTTCAATTTAGTGTAGCATTGCCATTTAGCTTTTTGTGTAATTATCATGCTGCTCTCATATTTGTTTGGTTATACCTATTTTTATTTTGTACTTTAAAATCATTACAAACTATTTAAGAAAAACATAGCTTTCCCCCTCTCCAATTTTTAATGCAATCTTAAAATCTGGAATAATTGCCATTTTAAATGACAATAAAATTGAGCCAATATTTATTTAAAATTGACATCAACTTTAAACATTATTGTTGGGAGCTTATACATATCTCCTTTTTCATCAAAAGTCCATTGTAGCTACTTAAAGTAGACACTGAGGAAAGAATGAAGTTGTAAATGTACTTTAAGAAGAGAAGTGGCAATAATGGATCAGGAATATTGAGGACCTAATGGTTAACAGAGAGCAGACAACTTTGAATGATTAGCAATCAGAGATGAGCACTAGTCCTTTGACTGCTTAAATGGACTAAGTATTTGAATTTAGTTTTGGAACATGCTGAAGTGTTCTCAGTACATCTGGTAGGATTGTTTAGATACTCTTTTTCAAATATCATTCTAGGGCTTAGAGAATGACACAAGTGGTAAAGAGCCTTCTTAGCAAGTGAAAGGCCCTGAGTTCAAACAAACAAACAAAAAAACTGTCAATAAAACAAAATAACACAACAACAAAGTTTGCAAAAAGATACTGTTCTCCTCTTTCATCCACATCTCAGCAATTGACTTGATATTCCCTAGATCTAGAAGTCATCCTTGGCTCTTCTTTTTCACAATCTACATCCAATTTGGCAGCAGTTCTACCTGTAATCTCCTGTAGATCTGGTCATATCTATTTTTAATCATCTGAGGCTGGACTGCTACAAAAGCCTGTGAACTAGTATTTCTGTTTTAACATCTACTTTCCAGAGAACAGTCATGATTTTCTATCTACAATGTGCATAACACTGCTCCACAACTATATTGCTCCAAGAATCTACCAAGTCATACACAAAAAAAAACATGCAACAGGATAAAATAAATCACAGCAAGTGGGCTATGAAACAAACAAAAACTAGAAGATAATTCAAAAGAACTCAATTCCTAAGAGCTTCCTTTTAAGAGGAATGGGTTTGTAATTATTTCTTGTTTGGTTCCAGCCATACTATTTCCTACTATGATAAATAGTAGAAAGTTAATACACAGTGACTCATAATGTTGAATCAAGAATTTGAGACTTTAGTATATTATATATACTTATAGGAAAAGCCATGAGAAATACTACATATATAATGAAACAAAATAAGGAAGTAATTAGAGTGGGAAAAAACAAAACAATCTAAAAATATTCTTTAATAAGAGATATAAAATGTCACTATCTAAATTGCTAAGACACAAAATGTTTAATTATATGATTTGGAACTGCAATGAGAATCTCTGTAGATTAAAAAGCACACATTTTAAAGTGTTAATCTTTGGGAACTAGGACTCAGTGAAAAGGTAAGGCTCATAATACTTCTATGTTTGGTGTGGTTAATATTTTAATCATTATTTCCATAGTATAGAAGTTGGTCTAAAAATGTTCAAATGAAAGTGAACTATTTTTCAAAATGCACAAAGGAAGTAATGAAATTATTTAATGTCTACAATCTACAGTAAATATCATATTAATTGTATTTAATGTAAAAACAAAGTAACTCAAATAGCCCTATCAAAGTATTTATATTTGTTATAGGAGACCGGTCATTATAAAATTATCTTATCTATGTAAATTAGCCCGCTCCCCACCCCAACAACTCTTGGGAGGGGACAAAGCTGCAGTTCCTGTCTGTGTCAGCTCTGGGAAGAAGACTCTGTGGACAGAGATTTGCATGCAGGAGGTGCATGAAAAGTACTTTTGGGGAAGATCACCCAGAAGGGAGAGGTCACTGAGACTCAGCAGTGGCAGCAGTTGGAGTTTCAACAGTCAGTTGACTTTGTGGGAGTCTCTAAGCAAGGAGAGTTGACTTGACTTTACAAAAGGATAATGCAGGTCTCTCTTCCTAGATACTGAGGCCAGCTTTTATACATAGCTTGTCCTTAAACAGGGGAGAAATGACTCTTAGTTGAAGTCAATTCTCATAATAGAACTCACTTACAAAGCAAGAAACAATGGAAGATTGGAAAATGAGTGTCTTGGTCCTGAATGGGGAATCTGAGTGGGATATTGCTCAGCACCTACTACAGTTTCTTAGACACCCTTTAGTGACTGGTGGCTGCTAGATCATCACTGTGAATGGGATCCTTTCAAAGCAAGATACAGAACTTTAGAGCATTAACTGGTGGGACTGCAGAGAAAGCAAATGTGATGCACGGTGAAATCTCAACATTTTTTATGCCTAACAAAGTCTAACACATCTATCTAGATTAATATGGGCATTTTTTTCTTTTCCAACTTTCCATTTGACTTTAGATCTCATAAATTAAACATTCTTTCTCATCCAACATTGCTTATGCTGTTGATAGAGTACTATTAAGTGTTATGCCCAGAACTTAGTTTGGTCCATACATAAATACCAACAGTGGTGTCTTGTGAAGCTATAAAATTAGTACTTAGGGGTGTTATAAGGAAAGACTTTTTTAACCCCAAATAGCCAGAAATAAACATAATTAATTTGTCTTTAAGACCTGTGTGTGTGCTTGTGTGTGTGTGTGTGCACATGCATGTGTAAGGGTGTGCACCAGTCCTGAAGCTTGAATTCAAGGCCTGAGCACTGTCCCTGAGCTATTTCCTCAAAGCTAGGGCTCTACCACTTGGGCCATAGCTCTACTCCTGGATTCTTTCTTCCTCCCTCCTATCTTCTCCCTCTTCCCCCCTTGCCCCCTCTCTCCTCCTCCTCCTCTTCCTCCTCCTCCTCCTGCTTTTCTTCCTCTCCTCCTTTTCTTCTTCTTCCTCCTTTCTTCTTCCTCTACTTTCTCTTCCTCCTCCTCCTCCTCTTTTTCCTTCTTTCTCCTTCTCCTTCTCCTCCTTCCCCCTGATCCTTCTCCTTCTCCTTCCCCTTCCCCTTCTCCTTTCCCTTTCCTTTCCCCTTCCTCTTCCCCTTCCCCTTCCCCTTCTCCTTCACCTTCTCCCACTTCTTGTGATTAATTGGAAATAAGAATCTTGCTGAGTTTCTTTCCTGGATGGCTTCTAACCATAATCCTCCCTTACCAGTTTTCTAAGTAGCTAGGATTACAGGTATTAATCACCAGTGCCTGGACTATTTAAGACCTTTTAATATGTTTTATATTGCCAAATATTGTCCCAATAAATCTATTTGAACCAAGAAATATTATTTGGGGGAAGATACACTTAAAACAATTTCAATGCATTTGTGCTTTCTTGTCAAGATCATTTGATGTCATTGATAAAAAGATTTGAGATGTTTAAAAACATCTGGATTTTTGTATTTCAAAGAATAGATGTCTTTCTAAACATTTATAGATTTGAAAATCATCAATTAAAGGACAATATGGGATTGTGTTATAGAAAGTAAAAGAAAATATCTGCCATGACACATTTTAAACTTCTAGATGCATCAATTGCATCTAGATGAGATGACTCTATCCCACCCTCCAAGTTTCTGATTCGCCGTTCAGAAATGGGGCTTGGAATCTTGCACAATTCACATTTTCCACCAACATTGTTACTGATGTTTCAGAATCTCATGTAGATAGCACACTGATTTAGTGAATAGATATCAATGTCATACAAATCATTATTCTAGTATTTTGTGAGTTTTTATGGGTGAGTTTTTAATTGCTCTTTGGAATTATATCTGGCCTTCAGATATAAAAGCAATAACTTCGATGCTCCTAAGAAAAGTGCTGGGAAATGCTGTGTACGTGTACAACCAGGGCAATCTTCTCTTTTCATCTACCACTTGTCATCAATCTTCTGCAAGCAGTAAGTGAAAATGGAAGCTGTCATCCAGACTTCAGCATTTGCTTTGCAGCCTTCAGGCAGCACATTTCTGTTCACTTTTCTTAAGTACTGAGTTTTATCCTGACCTTTCTGGATAACCAGACCTTGACTTCATCTGCACCTGTCACTCCAGCCGGTACACAGAGTTGCTCATTATTCGTGTCTCCTATAATCACTTAAAAGGTTTAGCTAAGATTACTAATTACTTTTAAACATTCTTCCTTCTGGTCATGGTTACTACATCAAAATGTGTAGGTATGAAGAGCAAATGGCAAGGGAAAAACACCATAGAATACTGAGGACACAGTGTAAGGGTATCAATATGAGGTAAGAAAATAAAGCTGAAGTTTCGAGATATCTTCATGCTCTCATACCTAGAAGTTGAGTGCAGTCTGTTAAGTAATATGTATGCAGCAATCATTTATACGCACAGATTTTTAAAAATGCCCTCTGAGAGATATGTCCTAATGACAAATGCTATCCACTCAAACTATTAACATGACTTCAATGCAGCTGAATATCATTTGTTGCTTGCCACAATATTTTAAGAAAAATAATCGTTATGAACTCTTGAAAAGGTCTTAATTGCTTTCTAACCTATGACAGCTCTGGAGGACTGGTAAGAACCATTTGACTTTTGTAGAAATTATGAAGTATGAAGGTTGAAATGTCATGTCTGCATTAGCATGTAAAAAAGAATTTCTTCCATTTAGAAAAGTTAAAAGGAAGTCAGAACTTGAAAGGTCTAATAGCTTTTTGTCAGTCAGTATTGCCTTCTGTGCTGACATAATTTAGGGAATATCGTCTCAGTCACCACTGACCAATAATGTGTTCTTGAATCTGGAAGTTCTGTCAAAACAGCTTTTATAAAAGCAAAGAGAACTCAAACTACATATTTGATACTTGTAATGTAAAGTTATTTGTTTATGTTATAGACTATAATATTGCATATTTGTTATAAGAGTAACATCAAAATTATGGAAGCTATTAATAAGATTTATAAATAGACTTTTATCATTGTTTTAATAAATCAGTGTAATTCAAATGTATAGTTGATTTCTTTCTTTATTTTTTTATTGCGAAAAAACTGTAGAGAGGGATTACAATTACATGGGCAAGATAATGAGTACATTTCTTTTTTATAATAAGAATTTTTGTTTCTCCTATTTATTTATTTATTTTTTATTGTGAACATACTGTACAGAGGGGTTACAATTACATGGGCAAGATAATGAGTACATTTCCTATCAAGCATTGTAGCCTCCTCCTTTGTTTACCCTTTACATCCCTTTCAAGCCTTCCCGCCACCCAAACCTCCTCCCACCCCCCGACCAAAGTTGTAAAGTTCGTTTTCGACATGACAACTTGTACTTATTGTTGCAACGAGTCCACCTGTATCCTTATTTAAACGATATGTTTTTCCCCTTTCCCTCCACAAATTATACCGACATCAAATACAGCAAAAGCAGGGGTTATACTGTGGGGGAGGGACATACAAAGCAACAAAGAAATAATCTTATAAATGTGTTAGAAACAAATGCATGAAAGACAAAAAACATTTAAATACATATCTTAGGGTTCATTTTCCTAACATTACCTTATCTGACTTTTTCTGCTTGACTCAGACATATACTAGATATTGCAAATAAGGGAAACTTTGGGACCTATGTTTTTTTGGGCTTGGCTTACTTCACTTAATATAATTTTTTCCAAGTCTTTCCATTTCCTAACAAATGGGGCAATGTCATTCTTTCTGATGGAGGCATAGAATTCCATTGTGTGTATATATACCACATTTTCTTGATCCATTCATCTACTGAGGGGCATCTGGGGTGGTTCCAGATCTTAGCTATCGTAAATAATGCTGCAATAAACATAGTTGTGCTGGGAGCTTTCGTGTGGTGTTGTTTGTAAACATTTGGGTAAATGCCCAAAAGTGGGATTGCTGGGTCATAGGGGAGTTCTATGTGGAGTCTTTTGAGGAACCTCCATACTACTTTCCAAAGTGGATGAACAAGTTTACACTCCCACCAACAATGAAGTAAGGTTCCCTTCTGTCCACATCCCTTCCAGCATCTGTTGTTATTAGAGTTCTTGATTTTTGCTCTCTAACTGGGGTGAGGTGGTATCTTAATGTTGTTTTGATTTGCATTTCTTTTATGGCTAGGGAGGTTGAGCATTTCTTCATGTGTCTATTGGCCATCCTTCTTTCTTCTTCAGAGAAGTTTCTTTTTAAGTCTTTAGCCCACTGATTTATTGGGCAGTTGTTTCTTTGAGGATATGTTGTTGGGGGATTTAATTTTTTGAGTTCCAACTATATTTTAGATATGAGACCCTTGTCCGTTGTATGGCTAGTGAAGATCTTCTCCCAATCCGTAGGCTTTTTATTGATCTTGCTAGCTAAAAATTATACACTACGATCAAACAGGATTCATTTCAGGGATGCAAAGCTGGTTCAATATACGCAAATCAATTAATATTATTCATCATATCAACAGGAGCAAGAATAAGAACCACATGGTTATCTCAATAGATGCAGAAAAAGCATTTGACAAGATCCAACACCCCTTTATGATGAAGGTTTTGGAAAAATTAGGAATCCATGGAACATTCCTCAATACAATAAAGGCTGTATATGACAAACCTACAGCCAGCATTATACTTAATGGTGAAAAACTAAAGCCATTTCCTCTTAACTCAGGAACAAGACAAGGATGCCCACTCTCTCCACTTCTCTTCAATCTAGTATTAGAATGCCTAGCTACAGCAATAAGACAAGATGCAAGCATAAAGGGGATCCAAATAGGGAAAGAAGAAATAAAACTCTCCCTCTTTGCAGATGACATGATCTTGTATCTAAAGAATCCCATAGACTCCACTCCCAAATTACTCAAGCTGATTCAAAACTTTGGCAAAGTAGCAGGGTATAAAATTAACCACCAAAAATCAATGGCTTTTCTGTATGCCAACAATGAGAAAAGTGAGGCTGAAATTAGGAAAGCAACTCCATTTGTAATAGCCCCACAAAAAAATAAAATACCTAGGAATTAACTTAACCAAAGAAGTGAAGGACCTCTATGATGAAAACTTTAAAAACTTGAAAAAGGAAATCAAAACAGAACTTAGAAAATGGGAAAAACTCCCATGCTCCTGAATTGGAAAGATTAACATCGTGAAAATGGCAATACTTCCCAAGGCTATCTACAAATTCAATGCGATATCTATCAAAATTCATTCTTCAAGGAAATAGAAGAGGCAATCCAAAAATTCAAATGGAACAATAAAAGACCCCGAATAGCAAAAACGCTCCTCAACAGAAAGAACGCTGCTGGAGGAATATCAATACCAAATTTCAAACTCTACTATAAAGCCATAGTAATCAAAACAGCTTGGTACTGCCACAAGATCAGACCTCAGGACCAATGGAATAGAATTGAAAACCCAGAAATGAACCTACAGACCTATAGCCATCTAATCTTCGTTAAGGGAGCTAAACAAATAGATTGGAAGAAAGACAGCCTCTTCAGTAAATGGTGCTGGCAAAACTGGTTAACTCCTTGTAGAAAACTAAAGCTAGATCCTTATATATCACCCTGCACCAGAATCAACTCCAAATGGATCAAAGACCTTGAACTCAAAGCAGACACTCTGAAAACATTATAGGATGGAATAGGAGAAACTCTAGGTCTCCTTGGCGCAGGCTGAAATTTTCTTAATAGAGACCCAGAAACACAACAAATCAAAGAAAGGTTGGACAAATGGGATTGCATGAAGTTGCAGAGCTTCTGCATGGCAAAGGACATAGCTAGATAGATATAGATTTTTTTTTTGCCAGTCCTCAGGCTTGAACTCAGGACCTGAGTGCTGTTCCTGAGCTTCTTTTGCTGAAGGTAGCACTCTACTATTTGAGCGACAGTGCCACTTCTGGCTTTTTCTGTGTTTAGGGTACTGAGGAATCGAACCCACGGCTTCATGCATGCTAGACAAGCACTTTACCAGGAAGCCATCTTTCAAGCTCCATTACAATATTTTTATAACCTTCTCTATGCTCTGTCTAACTCACAGTTGGGCAATGCTATAATCTCAAAAAACATAGTTTTTGTTTTTTTGCTTTTTGCTTGTTGTTGTTGATGCTATGGGATTTCTTATGCAATAATTCAAAAATATATGTGATGATCTGTTTCAAGATGTGGAGTATGTCCAGAATAAAATCTAAGTGTTTTGTGGGGACAATACATAATAAAGTGGGAAACATGCTAGAAAGCATTACATTCGAAGAACACAAGGACTGGGAAAGAAGTAAAGGGGCTCATATATTTTTCCTTCCACATATTTCATTCTTATTTCTTTCAGTAGGCAAGGGCACATAGGAAAAGTCCCTTCCTGGAGTATGAGTTCCACAGCTGCCTGCATTTCCATCAATTAGAGATCATTTATTTAACAAGAACAATACCTCTGGGAAATTACTAGCTAGAAGATTTACTCTTTCCAGTATACAAACCAAAGGCACCTACTTCAACTTTGCAGAGTTAAGACAGAATAAAATTAAAATTTTAAGATAAAGGAAGCCACTTGGGAGGAATTCGTGACCTTAACACCATCAGAAGATTCTCTAACACTGGCCTCTAACAAAACATTGAAATGTTAATGTTCTAGTCCATAGGTAAAAATTCTAATTATGTGAACTCCCAAGTTTTGTTGTATTCTTTTCAATAAAACAGAGGCTCTTTAGTCCTCTTAAATCTACAGACTATTGTTGGACAATATTTCTTTCAATGTATGTCTTTCTTTTGTCTGATATATTGACAAACCTGAATTTAGAAGCTGATATTCTAAGACTCATGATGATAGTAGCTGTGGTGGCTTTTCAATATCTCTGAAGTTTGTATGCTGGGATAAGTAAGATAGCTGTGATTCCTTCTCTCAAAGCTTACTCTGAAGCAAAAAGATTATACATTAAATATGTCGTTACCTAAGCATTTGCTTTCTTCTGTGAGATAAACATCCATGATCTGTAATATGGGCTTAGTAACTGACTACTGAATCATCCAAATTAAGTAGTTACCTGTTCTGTTTAATTTAGAGTAAAGATTACCTGTTCTGTTTAATTTAGAGCAAAGAGACTTTTATCGAGGATTATTTATGTTTGTACAGATGTGTCTGATTTTTACTCACTTCTTTTCATATTTGTGCATTGACAGTACCATCATGCAGTATTATAACTTACTGCTTCTCAGCATGTGTCAGAACTCTCATTGGAAGAAACTTAAGAAAAATTGACTTTACAAATAGTCTGCTCAACCGCAGATACTTTATCCTGGCATAACGGATGTTCTGTCCTCATCATTTGGAGTTTGTATGGACTTGTACTCTGACACAATGATATTCACTTCTGCTGAAGGATGCTGCTGGAAAAACCTGGTGAAATGCATTTCTGTAATAGTGTAAGGGTGTTGTCTATTACATTTACACTTTATCCTCCCAGAGAAGCATATGGGAAAATTTCCTGTAGACATCAAGCACGAGTATTTGCGCCTCTTCAAAGCAACTACTTTGTCTTTATTATATATTCTATGTGAGTCAAGTGATGAATACTGCTTTCTATATTTCCATTGGATGTGAGGAAATTGAAGTTTGTGGCTATGTCCAGCAAACATACCATATTTTAAAACATGCATTAAAATGAATCTTCTCATTTCAGTCTTTATTTTCCCTTCTTTGTTCCCCTTTTCTTCCATTTAAAGTGTCTTATTTTGCTCTAGGATACGAATGAAACCATCTAAAAACATTTCCATAAAAGAGAGATATAAAAATATCAATCTGACAAGGAGCTAAACAATTGGCCTAACAGAACCCACTGAAAAATACTCTTAGTCTGCACTAATGTGAGAATTCTCTTTTATCGTACATTTAATTCTTTGATATTCAAAACTCTGCTTTGGGGTAGTTTTGTTTTGTTTTGTGCATTTTCCATACCATATTCACTCAGAAACTCTGTGTGGTTGCAGTTGCTCTCCCTTCTCCATCCCTCTTAGAATGAGTGGCTCCTCAGGATTGAGGAAATAATGGTTCTTCATTTTGTGTTTTCCTGAGACAAAACCATCAGTACCAATATTGCCCAACTCCCAGACATCTGGATCTTGGAGTTCTTACTCTTAGCTCTATTTTCCACTGAAAGTACTCTGTAAGAATTCAGTTTTTTACTTTGTCACAAACCATTTCCAGCATTGGCTCAGCACACTTAGTACTGTCCCAAGTTCCTCTCCGTCAGGATGAATTTGTTTCCAGCAGAAATCTTCACATTGATACCTACTTTCCACAAAGAAGTACCTAGAATTATACTCATTGTAGTGATATGATTGTGTGATAATTTAATATGAATTTTGCTTATCTGTTTTTCTGCTGTGTGTTTGAAAGTTTCCGTAGCAAAAATATTTTTAAGTAAAAAAAAGTACATATACTCAAATGTACTTTAATGCCTGGTCATGGTGAAAGCAGCCATTTTGTTCTTTCCTCTACTTTTCTTCTCCATTCTACACCATTCTCATCTGATGAGTAAATGTCCTTCCTTGAAATGGACTAGAACTTGCTTTAGATAGAAACAGCAATAATCTTTTAAACAATATTGTAAATGTGATGTAAAGAGGTGTTACAGTTACATAAGTCAGACAATGTGTGCATTTCTTTTTGAACTGTGTCACTCCCTCCCTCGTTCTCTACCAGTTTTTCCGCTCCTTCCTCTCCTCCTGCTCAAATTGTAAAGTTCATTTTCAACATAGTATCTAGTGAATATCACTGCTGAACTGATTCACCCTTTGTCCCCCATTTTGATCTTAGACAATTACAGGACATCCCATGAAGGCAGGCTTTGGAATAAAGTAAAAGATATTCCAAGTGGGCTCAGCCAAACTCATTGACTAACGTCACCCTCAGAAAGACACACTGGTCCAGCTGCAGGTCTCGGTCTCAATCTCAGCAATTTCACAAACCTTGAGAAAACCAGAGAATCCTATATTGGAGCTCACACTCTCTCCTTAGCAGAGTGAACTATGTGATCCATTTCATTTATGTATTCATACATATTCAAATTTCACCTCACTTTATTGTACTTTACAGACATTGAAGATATCTGTGAATGAAATGTTGCAGTCCTGCCTTAAACAAGTTGGTCAGAAGCCATTGTCTTAAAGCACGAGTTTAACAAGAATTTTCTTTGTTGTTTGCTGTTTTTAACGTACCATGTGAAATTTTTTGTTTCTTTTGTATGTTCTTCCACCTATGGTATATCCCCTATTGTCACTGTATTTGATTTTGGTACTCTGCATCTTGTATATACATTTATCTAATTTGGGGAGGGAAGGGGAATAACAAAATGCTGAAACAAGGACTCAGGATGACCCATTACAGCAATGACACTCACAAGACACTATGTTGGAAATGAACTTTACAACTCTGGGTGGGGGAGGGGAGGGAGGTAGGGAAAGGAAAGGATATTAGGAGAAAAACAAAGAAAGGGTAACAATGCTTGACAAGAAATGTGCTCATTACCTTACTCATGTAACTGTAATCCCTCTGTACTGCATCTTTACAATAAAATAAAATTTAAATGCATGAGTTTTATTTGATGCCTCCATATCGTAATTTGATAATTCTCACATTTGAAAACTTAAGTATGTTTGTTGCAATGATTGATCTATTATCAACTATGCTTGGTGTTAACACCTTAGTTATTTTGAGGAGTGATGGACGGTGCCCACATAAAATGACAAGCTTAAGAGATGAATGTTTGTGGGTTTTGAGCCTTACACAAGAGACATGTATCCATCTCCCTCCCTCTCCTCATCTTTCTTATCTTTGAAGATACAAAAAAAAAAATTGGACAGCCAATAACCTTAAAATGACACTTAACTGTTTAAATGAAAGATTCATATGCATAATTAAGATTAGTGAGGAAGGCATGTTGACAGTTGAGGTAGTCAAAAAGCCAGGTCTCTTGAACCAGTTAGCCAATTTGTGAATGCAAAGAACAAGTTCTTGAAGGAAATTAAATGTGCTAGTCTAGTGAACACATAAATGATAAGAAAGCAAAACAGCCTTGCCGCTGATGTGGAGAATGTTATAGTAGTCTGGATAGAAGAATGAACTAGTCTCAACATCCTCTTATTTCCTCTGCAGTGAAGAAGTATTGATTAAAAAAATGAGTTTTTTCTTTCTCTGTCCTCACTTTATTGTTCTACCCCATCGTTATTTTCAATATTTTTATCCCATATAACTTTCCAATCTTTAATAACTCACTTCTTTTGTCTTTTCCTTTCTCCATAAGCCCTCTCTCTTTCTGTCTCCAGTAAGCAATCACTACAATAAAAATGAATCACACATGACCCTCAGCCTCATCCTGGGAAAGCTGAACATGTTGAAATAACTTATGAGTATGCATGCAGGTAGTTTTTTCATGGAGCTTGAATTTGGGGCCTGGACACTATGCCTAAGCTTTTGTTCTCAAGGCTAATGCTCTACCAGTTCAGTCACAGTTCCACTTGTGGATTTTCTGGTGAATAATTGGAGATAAGAGTCTTACTGCCTTTCCTACCTGGACTGGCTTTGAACCACAATCCTCAGATCTCAGCTTCTTGCCTAGCTAAGATTACAGGCTTGAGCCAACATCTCACCAGCTTGCATGTGGAAGTTTGTAAAATGATACATTCTGCTTTCTTTGTTTGGTTTTTTTTAAACTGTATTTTTTTATCTTTTCTTTTTTGGTACTGGGGATCGAACCCAGGACATTGCACTTGCTAGGCAAGCGCTTTGCTACTGAGCTACATCCCAGCCCAACATTCTGCTTTCTTATGCACTGGGTAAAAGTAATCCTAAGAAAATAACATTAGGAAGAATGAAAGAAGTGAGAAGGTACAGTGCTGAGTACTGCTGTTCCATATGGAATTTCTCCTCTGTGCTTTCTCTCCTGCGTGAATTGCAGCATGACATTTTCTGTGCTAATTGTGATAATTAAACTGTTCTCATTTGCACTGTAGATTTAAATTGGTAATTATTCTGGAAGCTCAGAAAAAGATAATTGATATATTGGAAGAAACTAAAGAGAACCTATTCCTTAGATAATGTTAAGTAAGTTGTTACACACAAACGAAAATGGCATTTGGCTTGAAAGGTGTATACATTAGGAGTGTGCTGGATTTTTAGTGATCTCAAATTGAATGAGCTTAGGAAAAGATGTATTTCAGTTACAACTAGTCTGATTCCATTTGTCTAAGATATGCATGAATACATTCCTTAACATTTATCTTACCAGAGGTATATGTACACATATATGTATAAATACATAAATTATACAGTATATAAGCATATATGTAGTGCCTGAATTAGTTGTAACTGAATTTTTAGCATATTCTTTTCTTTTTATTTATTCTTTTGTGCAAGTACTGGGGTTGGTTATTTGGAGATGGAACCCTGTAGACTTTTCTGCGTAGTGGTTTTGAACCACAGTCCTCCAGGTCTCAGCCTCCTGAGTGGCTAGGATTACAGGCTTGAGCCACTGGTGCTTGACTGAATTGTTAGCACTTTTAATTGCCTTTGTTTTTCACAGCTTTATCTTAATTTCCCTAAGTGCTTGTAGTGGTAAACATTTCATTATTTACACATGTAACAAAATAACGTGAAGTTCTGACTTCTTCTAATCACCTTGTTCCACCTTGTCTGTTGTAAGTAAGTTTCCTATACAGAACAGTCATAAAAGATTCCAGAATTCTGAGATTGAGGCTAGTGGGAAAAGCAAGCTGGGACATGGTTATAATAGTGAGAAAGAGCCAAGCCAGCAATTTGTCCTTCAACCTGGAAATCTCTTGTATTTTTCATCTATTCTGAATATCCAGAGTAAAGTTTTATGTACCTTATCTCTTTTGATTAATGATGTTTATTTAATCATCAGTTTGTGGCTGGAATGTGACTTGAATATCTACTCTGGATTTTTAGCATGAATCCCATTTTGCAAAGATACACTCATGTTCACAGATAAACAATTTCTCTCTTTTATTTCTCAGTAAACTACATGAAGGCAGGATCTACATTTCTGTGTCCACTCTTGAATTTATAACACTAGATATAAAAGTGTTTATTAAACATTGACTTAGACAAGGAAATCTTAGTAGAAATTATTTTTGAAGGTTAGCACCTACTAAACTTCATTCTTCAACCTATCTATGCTTCCTGCTTTTATTTCAGAAAAGCTGAATGGGGAAAATGAAAACTTAAGGTCTTGCTATACTTCCTCTCATTTTTTCAAGTGCTTGTTAGCCAGAGGAAATAGATTCTTACAGCTCAATAAGGAGTAGAGAAAAGTAAAGAAATGAAAATAGAGGCAGAAAATTCAGCTTGGTTTTAAGAAAATAGTTTTATTGCCTTTTAAAAGCTATACTAAATAAGTTGTCTCCATTCTTTGTAGAATTCCTATGAAGGCTGAAATAAAGGAAAAAATAAAGTAAACATAGAATTTATAAAATTATAGATGTACATTTTCTATGACAGTGAAGCATGAATTTTTCAGAGTAATAATTATTTTAATGTTTCCTAAAATGTGATTCCCAAGATATGAATACACCATAGAGCATTAGAATCACTATTGAAAGCACAATTACTTAAAAATCAAAGTTATATTTAAAATGGGTATGTTGACCTTGAACATTGTGATTTTTTTTTGTTGGTTTGAAGATATGATAAAACCTTATTAATTCAGATTTTGCTTCATTTGGAATTTGTGATCATTTGCTAAGGATGACATTTCCTTCTGCATTATCTTGAAGAAAGTTTAAAATGAGTGGATGAATAGTTTAAAGAAGATGGGGCCATTTAACCTTTATGAAAGAGACAACATAATTTTAGAAGCTTCATCATATTGTTTATATGCAAATGACGCTATTACTTATGAGTTGATTTTTTATCTCTTAAAGAAGGCTTTGAGTAATCTGTTTTTACAAATAATACAGTTTTAGTTACTCTAGCATATATAAAATAATTCCAACTAGTTAAAGACAGGGGCTTGGATATGCTCATTTACCTACCAAATATGTATTTTTGAAAGATTATCATGGACCAGCCCACTAAAGGCTCAGAAATAGATGTAAAGCCTTTTACTAAGGATGGTTTTATTCTACTGAAGTGTTTTCAAATCTCTGATCACTATATACTATTAGGAAAATTGTTTGATGCTATTCTACTGATATTGTGTTCTTTCAACACACACTGTATGCATGTGACATTTTAAAATATATGAAGTTCATTTAAAATTTAACAGAGAGAACAGAGCTGGAGGAATATCAATACCAAATTTCAAACTCTACTACAAACCCATAGTAATCAAAGCAGCTTGGTACTGGCACAAGAACAGACCTCAGGACCAATGGAATAGAATTGAAAACCCAGAAATGAACCCACAGACCTATAGCCATCTAATCTTCAATAAGGGAGCTAAAAAAATAGAATGGAAGAAAGACAGCCTCTTCAGTAAATGGTGCTGTCAAAATTGGTTAATCACCTGTAGAAAACTAAAGCTAGATCCTTATCTATCACCCTGCACCAGAATCAACACCAAATGGATCAAAGACTTTGGAGTCAAAGCAGTCACCCTGAAAACATTACAGGAGAGAATGAAAGAAACCCTAGGTCTCCTTGGCAAAGGCCAAAATTTTCTTAATAGAAATCCAGAAACACAAGAAATCAAAGAAAGGTTGGACAAATGGGATTGCATGAAATAGCAGAGCTTCTGCATGGCAAAGGACATAGCTAGCAAGATCAATAGAAAGCCCACGGATTGGGAGAAGATCTTCACTACCCATACAATGGACAAGGGTTTCATATCTAAATTATACCTGGAACTCAAAAAATTAAATCCCCCAATAACAAATCCTCCAAGAAACAACTGCCCAATAAATAAGTGGGCTAAAGACTTAAAGAGAAACTTCTCTGAAGAGGAAAGAAGGATGGCCAATAGACACATGAAGAATGCTCAACCTCCCCAGCCATAAAAGAAATGCAAATCAAAACAACATTGAGATACCACCTCACCCCAGTTAGAATGGCTATAATCAAGAACTCTAATAACAACAGATGCTGGAGGAGATGTGGACAGAAGGGAACCTTACTACATTATTGTTGGGAGTGTAAACTTGTTCAACCACTTTGGAAAGCAGTATAGATGTTCCTCAAAAGACTACACATAGAGCTCCCCTATGACCCAGCAATCCCACTTTTGGGCATTTACCCAAAAGATCACAAACAAGACCATACGAAAGCTACCAGCACAACTATGTTTATTGCAGCATTATTTACCATAGCTAAGATATGGAACTAACCCAGATACCCCTCAATAGATTAATGGATCAAGAAAATGTGGTATATATACACACAATGGAATTCTATGCCTTTATCAGAAAGAATGACATTTTCCCATTTGTTAAGAAATGGAAAGACTTGGAAAAATTATATTAAGTGAAGTAAGCCAGGCCCAAAGAAACATAGGTCCCATGGTTTCCCTTATTTGCAATAACTAGTATATGTCTGAGACAAGTAGAAATGGTCAGATAAGATGATGTTAGGCAAAATGAACCCCAAGATAAGGACATAAATGGATTTTCTTTCTTGCTATTGTTTCTACCATATTTATAAGATGATTTCTTTGTTGCTTCGTATGACCCTCCCCCATGGTATAACCCCTGTTTTCACTGTATTTGATGTTGTTATAATTTGGGGAGGGGAAGAGAAAAAACGAATTGTTTAAATAGGGATACAGGTGGACCCATTGTAACAATGAGATGTACAAGACGTTATGTTGAAAACCGAACTTTTCAACTTTCGGGGTGGGGGGGGGGAAGTTCAGAGAGGTGGGGAGGATGGGAGAGCAGGGATGGTAAAGGGAAACAAAGGAGGAGGCAACAATGCTTGATAAGAAATGTACTCATTTCCTGAACCTACAGACCTATAGCCATCTAATCTTTGATAAGGGAGCTAAAACAATAGAATGGAAGACAGACAGCCTCTTCAGTAAATGGTGCTGGCAAAACTGGTTAACTACATGTAGAAAACTAAAGCTAGATCCTTATATATCACCCTGCACCAGAATCAACTCCAAATGGATCAAAGACCTTGAACTCAAAGCAGACACTCTGAAAACATTACAGGATGGAGTAGGAGAAACCCTGGGTCTCCTTGGCTCAGGCCGAAATTTTCTGAATAGAGACCCGGAAACACAACAAATCAAAGAAAGGTTGGACAAATGGGATTGCATAAGGTTGCAGAGCTTCTGCAGGGCAAATGACATAGCTAGCAAGATCAATAGAAAGCCCGCGGATTGGGAGAAGATCTTTACTAGCCATACAACGGAGAAGGGTCTCATATCTAAAATATACTTGGAACTCAAAAAATTAAACCACCCAACAACAAACCCTCAAAGAAACAACTGCCCAATAAGTAAGTGGGCGAAAGACTTAAAGAGAAGCTTCTCTGAAGAAGAAAGAAGGATGGCCAATAGACACATGAAGAAATGTTCAACATCCCTAGCCATAAAAGAAATGCAAATCAAAACAACATTGAGATATCACCTCACTCCAGTTAGAACAGCAAAAATCAAGAACTCTAACAACAACAGATGCTGGAGAGGATGTGGACAGAAAGGAACCTTACTTCATTGTTGGTGCGAATGTAAACTTGTTCAACCACTTTGGGAAGCAGTATGGAGGTTCCTCAAAAGACTCCACATAGAGCTCCCCTATGACCCAGCAATCCCACTTTTGGGCATTTACCCTAATGTTTACAAACAAGACCACACTAAAGCTACCAGCACAACTATGTTTATTGCAGCATTATTTACCATAGCTAAGATATGGAACCAACCCAGATGCCCCTCAGTAGATGAATGGATCAAGAAAATGTGGTATATATACACAATGGAATTCTATGCCTCCATCAGAAAGAATGACATTGCCCCATTTGTTAGGAAATGGAAAGGCTTGGAAAAAATTATATTAAGTGAAGTAAGCCAGGCCCAAAGAAATATAGGTCCCATGGTTTCCCTTATTTGCAATATCTAGTATAGGAATGAGTCAAGCGGAAAAAGTCAGAGAATGTGATGTTAGGAAAACGAACCCTCAAATATGTATTTTAATGTTTTTGTTTCTTTCATGCATGTGTTTCTAACGCATTTATAAGATTATTTCTTTGTTGCTTTGTATGTCCCTCCCCCACAGTGTAACCCCGCTTTCACTATATTTGATGTCAGTATAACATGTGGAGGAGATGGGGACAAACAAGTCGTTTAAGGATTCAGGTGGACCTGTTGCAACAATGAGAAGTACAAAATGTCATGTCAAAACCAGCTTTACAATGTCGGTGTGGGGGGGGGGGAGGGGGGGTATGATTGGGTGGGGGGGAGGGGGCAGGCTGGGAAGGGAGGTGAAGGGTAAACAAAGGAGGAGGCTGCAATGCTTGGTAAGAAATGTATGCATTATCTTGCCCATGTAATTGTAACCCCTCTGTACAGTATGTTCTCAAATAAAATAAAATAAAATTAAAAAAAAAAAAAAGAAATGTACTCATTTCCTTGCTCATAAAATTGTAACCCCTCTGTATGGTATTTTCACAATAAAAAACTTATTAATAATAAAAAATTAGCTAAAAATAATTATGACTAGAACAAGGATTAAGAGGCTCCTTGACACAATAAAATGAATTTAAATGGTCAGAAAAAGGCTACATGAAGAAATTTGGCATTTTTGTCTTGGTTCACTTACAAAGAATGGAAGGCTTTTCAGCAGGAAGCATCTATAACCGGACTTACAATGCAGAGATACATAGATACACTGTATTTATGCTATCGAACATACAGGTTCTGATTGAGATATTGAGGGGTAGTTGTTCTATCTACTAATGACTGGGGAAAGGAATACAATGGAAAATAGAGTTGTATTTTAGATCCATTACATTTCAAATGCTTTTAGTAGAGTGATCTTAGGTGTCACCCAAACAAAATCCCAAATTTCAATGGCTTAGCAACATAAAAGGGCAATTTCCAAGTTAGTATGGTGCCTTTTTGCTCACATTCACTGAAGGATTCTGGGTATTGTACATGGTGTAGAAGACTTACACTAAGACAACAAAGTCCTGTGAAACTAGATAAGTTTGCAAAGGAAGGAACATGGAGAACACAAACTGGTTTCTAGAGTAGAATGACATATATCCATATACTCATATTTGTTTGAAGGGAATTGGTTACAAAGTCCCAAGATACAAATTACACTGTCTACTTCTATGTGACTAAACTTCTTAGAATCTACATGAATAAGATGGAGAGGTATTTTCCTTTCTGTGCCCAGTATATTTCACTTAACATAATATCCTCCCACATGGTAAAGGGTGAGGTAGAAAAGAAGAAACTCTTTTTCCCCAGATATTATCCAAAATTATGTTTCCTCTGAAATACCAACAATGTACATGTATTTGCAGAAGAAAAGCAGAAGAATTCCAGAAGTTAGAATAAAATCTCTTGATACAGTAGACACGGTAGCTCACACCTATTATCACAACTACTCGGTGGTGAAGGCTGGCTGGAACATGATTTGAAAACAGTTTGGGCAAAAACATTCACATGACCAGTAAAAAGCCATCCGTGGTGGCATGTACCTACCTTTCATCTTTTCAGTAAGTAAGGATCACAGGTTGGAGCAGTCATGGCTAAATGCAAAATCATATTCAAAAGTAACAAATCCAAAAAAAGGTTGTTGGTGGCGCCACTTAAGTGCTGTGACCTGAGTGCAAACCCAAGTACTATCAAAACAAACACAATTATCACAAGACAAATTTACTATATATATATATGTGCTGGGTGAATGTGTGTCTAGTTAAAACACATAAAGTCAGTTTGCTTTACAATATCAAATTTTTCCTGAGCTGGATGAGGAAATGGCACTGCCTTTTCCAAGGCTGATCAAAAAGAAATTCCTTTGTTTATGGGAAGAGCACAGAGGGGATGTAGTGGAGAAACAGACCTTTAATCATGTCTAAGGTTCTCCATGTGAACAAAAAGGAACGTTAATCTTGAATGCTGGTGTAGTCATAAGTTCTGGTTTGTCAAGCCCTAGGCCTTGTGGCAGGCATTTGTTGTCACTAATGACTTTTTCCTTTTCATCTTTGCCCTTTGTAAAGGACATGAAGGATCTCACCATGTCTTTTTACCTAGTGTGACTTTGCCCATTATTTTTCTTATTGCTTTGAGATTTGAGGATTTTTCCAACTCGACTTTTCAGATGCAGCAAAGGTTTTTTGTGCTCCCTGTTATGTTACTGGCACTGGAAGAGACAAGGCAAAGAGTATTTCTTCATTATCGGTGAATAACTGAACAGCCTGAGGAATGTGCAAATAGATTTTACAGAAGTATCCTAAAAGTTGTAACTAACATTTACTTATAGAAAGATGCATATATATATATATATATATATATATATATGTCTATATATCTATTTCTATATCAGTATGAATTAAAACATGATGACAAGTGAAAAAGAGAAGGCACATTGAGAAAAAAATTATTAATGTGTCAACTGTCTGCCACACTGCTTTTGCCTTTTATGCTAGTCCTGGCCTTGAACTCAAGATCTAAGCATTGTCTCTGAGCTTTTGTCCTCAAGGCTAGTACTCTACCAATTGAACCATACCTTGTCTTCTGACTTTACTGGGTAATTTATTGGAGATAAGAATTTCATGGAGTTTCCTGCCCAAGCTAACTTTAAACTGTGGTCCTCAGAGCTCAGCTTCCTGAGTAGTTAGAATTACAGGCATGGATCTCTGGCACCTAGTTAAGAATGATTTTTTTTACATTAGCATCAGTTAGTTATACGATGGGGGTTCATTCTATCGTGTCAATTTATGTATTCAGTGCATCTTGATTGTAGTTACCTCTTCTGTCATTCTCTGTCCTTCCCCTTCTATATCAGTCTTGTGTTCATTTTTATATATGTGCATGAAGTATTTAACTACATTCACCATCCTTTGCCCCGTCTCCTACTTTTACCTGTTTTTAAATGCCAGGTAAGAAATATTTTAATTTCTTTATGTTAAATCTTAAGTGCATATGAATTTCTCAAAGGAGTTTCACTGTAGTATCTCACTTACATTTATACTTTTCTTTAGTCACACACATACATTTATTCCTGTGTTTATATATGTATGCATGTATGTATGTATCTGTGTGTATATGTGTGACAATATTTCTTTTCTTCTCTTTTTTATCTCTTCTCTTCTCCTTCCATTCTTCCATTCTTTTCTTCCTTCCTTTCTTCCTTTGTTTCTGTGCTGGTACCACGGCTTGAACCCAGAGCTTAAACTCTCACTTATTTTTTTCTTTTTATTTTGTTTTTCATAGAACAACAAACATCTTTATTATACTATCTAAAGATGGTGAATGACTGATTTGCCTTTGCATGCCTTGAACTTCCCCAAATAGTACCCCAGTTCTTTGCCTTCTAGCACACGGTCATCTGCTCAGCTACACTGGCGTGATCTTGATACAATGCAGGTCAAATGCTTGCCTACTGGAACTGCTCCTCCAAAAGACTGAGGATTTTGGCATTCTTACTCCTATTGTGTTTCTTCTGAAATTTCTTGGATTATTTCTTTGTTTACAGTCTTTTCTCAGCTGGGAGTCAGCCTAGCCCCTTCTTGTGGATTAGGGCAGGGCCCGGTGGGTGGTATTGTACCACACTCAGTACCATGTGCATCAGTGAGCTCAGTGCAGTTCTTCACCGGGGTCTTGGTGTGGGGCAGCTCAGCTCACTGCTGGATGCATTGGAGTCAACATCCATAATCCTTTTTTTACAGATACAACACCCAGAGCCCCAGGTAAAGCTGCCTGCTTCCAGCCTCAGAGCACAGTACTTTTATTGCCTCTTTGAACTCGCACAGCGTATGTGGGGATGGAGGTGGGGTGCAGTCTTAGTGTTGGCAGTAGGTGTCCCAGCTCATACTCCATTTTAAAAATATATTTTTATTATAAAGATACTGTGCAGAGGGGTTACAGTTACATGAGCAAGGTAATGAGTCCATTTCTTATGGAGCACTGTTACCCCCTCTTTTGTTATTGCTCTACCATCCCTTCCCAATTCTGCTTCACAGTGTTAGGACTTTCCTTTGCTTCCTGTCTTGCAGTGCTTGTACCAGTTGTCCTGAGAGATGTTCATCTCTCAGCACTGTCTGGGAAGAGGTCGCTTGGCTCTGTTGCTCACTCTGGCACGCTTAACCCTGTCTTTTTTCTGGTTAATTGAAAATAAAGTTTCAAAGACTTTACTAGCTGGTCTGACTTCAGTCTGTGATCTTCCAATATTCAGTTATCCGGCCACCATTTGTTGAAGAGTTTGTTGTTGTTGTTGAACATATATTTGGGGCTGCAGTTGCATGAATGACTTGAGTCTTCTAATTTTTCCATTGGTCTGCAAGCCTGTTTTTGTGCCAGTAGCACACTGTTTGTTTGTTTGTTTTTTATCACTATGTCTCTGTAGTTTAATTGGAAGTCTGGAATTGGAAAATCTCCAGCATTGCTTTGTTTGCTTAGGATTGCTTTGGTTATTTTGTGCTCCCATGAGAATTTAAGAATATTTTTTGTATCTCTATGAAGAATGACATTGGGATTTTAATAGAGATTGAATTGAATTTGTTGATAATCATTGGCAGTATGGCCATTTCTGAGAGACCAATTTTACTCTTCCTAAATTTTCCTTGATCGTGAACATTACTGTTTGGATCAACCAAGTTGGAACCATTCTTTTTCTTATAAAACAATTTCTTACTACACAAATACTTTTGCTTTGCAATTTGGTCTCCTTTTTATGTCTTAGTAGTAATTTTTCTCTCCAAGTACAACTTTTACATTTTCACAATGTGATCTCATCTTTCTAAAGCTATATCATCATTTTCTCCTCACAGTATTAAATATTAATATACCTTAATAGAATCTGAACATTGACCAAAAAAAGCTATGTACTTACTGAATATGAAATAATATGAGTTGTTCTTGGCTGGAAGAAAATACCACTTCTAGGCAAAAATTAATTCAGAGTTAGGAAATTATATTTTTATGTTTTTTATTGTAAAAATAGTGTACAGAGGAGTTACAGTAACATGAGTAAGGTAATGAGTCTATTTCCTATCGAGCATTGTTACCTTCTCCTTTGTTTATCCTCTACCATCCCTTTCCTTCCCACCTCCCCAACTCCTCCCTGCTCCCCACATTGTAAAGTTCATTTTCAGCATAGTATCTTGTACATCTCATTGTTACAATGGGTCAACTTGTATCCTTATTTCAGCATTTTGCTATTTCAGCATTTTGTTATTTCCCTTCCCCTCCCCAAATTAGAAAAATGTATATACAAGATGCAGGGTACCAACATTAAATCAAATACAGTGAAAACAGGGGTTATACTGTGGGTGAAGAACATACAAAAGAAACAAACAAAAAAACCCCACATAGTACATTTTAAATACGTTAAAAACAATAGCAAGAAAGAAAAAAATAGTCATGCCTTTTTAAATGTACTACAAAGACTGCTTTTGTTAATTTTTCAAAAATCAAGGGTGTCATTTAGTCATAATTTTTCTAAAACTAATGAGTTCTTTTAATAATTTTACCAATTATATAAAATGTCAATCAGACATGGGCAGGTAAATGACCTCTCCTTCCCTCTGACAAACTTCCCAAGTATTATTTTTTTATTTAAAAAATCAATTACTTATCAATAATATATAATATATCAATAATATATCAATAATATAATAACCTTTTGGGAGATTGAACAATGAGCTACAACCAGAACTCAAGTATATTAGAATTTCTTCTGTCCTGACACTTCTTCCAGCTGATGACCCTTATGGCCTTTTAGCCAAGAGCTTACTCTGACCGTCAGACTCTTCTGTGCTTGTTCTAAAGGAGGCTGCACTTAATCCCTGTCCATGTTCTCAACCAATGTTGCATAGAAGTTGCTGTTTCATTAGCACAGCCTCACAATCTTGGACTTAGAAAACTTGGAGGCCTCTCCTCCCTTCACATCCCAGATTTTCCAGTCGGATTAAATTCCAATTATACCCTGTGATAACACAATTCATAACACATTTGTTATGAACTTCTTTCCTTTTCTGGTTTCATTTTCCCACTCAGCTACTGATGTTTTCCTGGAATCGCCTCCTAAGTCAACTGACTGTAGAGAAATATTTGAACGAGTGTGGGTTTCAGGAGAAATCAAACCAAGACGTCAGATGACTTGTTAAAATGTCACTGAGACAGAGACAGAGATTTACTTTTCTCCTAAGTCTTTCACCACTGCATTTCAGAAGTATTTTGTGTACACTAGACTTGATAGTGATATTGATTAGCTCACGGAAGTGAAAGCAGTGCACCGATATCTCTCCTCCTTTGTATTATATACAGACAAGTGGTTCTTATATTGAATTTGAACTGTTAGAAAAGAAAGTACAATACATATTCTCCATATTCACATGCTTACTCCAATGCATCTCACTAAGTAGGGATGATTTTATTCCTCAAATGCTGATTCCGTTCATAGGATTTTTTCCATTGTTCAGTGTGAGTGACATGATGAGTGTAGGGAAAGAAGCAGCCAGTATTACAATGCCACCTCTCTTCTGCACACGGAGATGCTTTCAAAATGGCCTTACGCTTGCTCTCTTTCTGCCTTATCTTCCTGAATAGGTTGAGATTCTGTGAGGATCCCCATCCATATGAAAACAGTGAAAGCGGTTGTGATGGCTAAACTAGGCCTTAAAGACATTTTTTGCATCTTTGCAGCTTTCTTAGACGCTGAATGCAAGGTTGAAAGTCATTTTTACTTCATTTTGTTTGTTTGACAATCTCTTTGATTGTGTTACCATGCCTGACTATATACCACAGGGGATCCCTGTGATTTTTAGGTTGGTCATAATTACATATAACCAGAGTTCTTTCTTAATTTAATTGGTGGATCATCTTTTACCTGTGGGAAGCCTGTGTTTCTGAAGAAAGTGGCATGGTGTCTCCTAGAATGAAGGGTAAAGGTAGAACAAAGAGTAGAGAAAGCAAAGCAGATTTAATTAGAGATGATACCAAGAGTAAAGATTTTGAATTGTGAAAACATTTTTCAAGGCTTTTACTTCTCGTATAAGGCTAAAGATTTGCATAGTTGAGGTGTTGGAAGAGCCAAGGAAAGAAGGAAGCAGTATGTGCTCAGGCTCTAGTCCTTATGTAGAAAGAAAAAAATGTTTCAGGAAGAACCAGAGAGGGAGCCAGCTATGTAGAGTCTGCCTGGAATACCCTCTCATTGATGTTACTGTGCTCCGACGCAGCCCACACTCGGATGTGCATTTTAAAAAGGTGAATCCACAATGAGAATCTGTGAATAAAGAATGCAAAGGATTGTTGGTGTTTTTTTTTAAAGTTCTTTATTATTATAAAGGTAATGTACAGAGGGGTTACAGTTACATAAGTCAGATAAACAGTATATTTCTTTTTGAACAATGTTACCCCTTCCCTTGCTCTCTCCCAGTTTTACCCTCCTGTTTCCAACCATAAGCTGCATAGTTCATTTTCAACAGTGTCTAGTGAATGCCACTGCTGTCTTTGTTCACCCACTATTTCTGTGATTTAAAACAATTATAAGAACTAGCTTAGGGAGGAGCTTAAGAGAAATTATGAAAGAACTTGTTCAGTTTCTGAGAGGTCACGGAAGGCTGCTGGGGCTGTCTTAAAGGGAAGAATCACAGTAAAGATTTGCCACTGGGGGCTCAGAAGAGTTGTTCAACCAGGGAATACTGATCAGAAACTCAGTTGGATTGAACACAAGAAGTATGTTTGAGATAATTAAAATCCTTGTTAATAATGAATTTGCTAAAAGCTTCCGTTTGGGTTTTTTAAAAATTGGATTCAACTTTGGAGGCCAAATATTCTGGAATGATTTTAAGGATTCTTGTGAATAAATCAAGACTAAAGAACACCAGAAAAAAAAATAAGAAAAGATCAAAAAGTGAATAGTTAAGAGACCCCCATGACCATCACAGTGATAAAAATATGGAAACTATATCAGAAGTCAAAAGATACACTAGAAGAGAAATCGTATGTTGAGACAGAACGTTATTAGAAGGAATTCAAAAGAGTTCTGCAGAGTCACTTAATGAAAATATATTAAACAAAACTGTACTAAGAACTTACTAAAAGCACAGTAACAAAGGTTGTAATTTCAATTGTTAGAAAGATATTCAAGGAAATAAGTAAAAACAAAATTAAATCTTCCTGAAAGCTGCAGGACAGGAGAAAATGTTATTGGTTAAAGGCAGGAAAAGAAAGATGATAATGGGAAAGCTCACATGAAATTATTGTCCTCTTAAAACATTAGACCTCTTCTGAACAGAGTATTTCTAAGAGAAGAGACATAACTAAATGCTGAGCTCCATTATCTGTACTGTACTCTTGGGCAGAAGATTATACAAGGGAGAATTCCTTCCATAATTGTATTACATCACCTGTCTCAGTTCAGGCTCAAAAAAACCAACCAACCAACCAATTAGAAGTTCCTGGCTCATCAAATGAAGTGACTGCTCCAGAAATGGAAGATCGACATAAGAAAAAGAGATGTTTGCCAAGTGCACATAAAAAAGTTATCTGCTTGTATGTCAGTAATTTGCTCCTTTGGGACATGAGGGAATAACATATTCATGTCTTGAAATAATGCTTGTCAGACTATGTGAGAGTTGTGCCTGCAAGAGGAAAAGTTTAAAGAATAATGAGATTTATTTTGAGTTCTAACCTCACATATGAGGAGATTTTTTTCTATCAGGATATTTTAAATCTCATTTATTGCCAGACTATATTGAAAACACAAAGATTCCTTGATCATTTAAAAAACTTGTGGATGTAACATATTCAAATTAGAAAGACAGCGCTGATGCATTTTGAAATCATTTTGGATTAGCAAGTGCTTAAATCATGAGATCATTTCCAATATTTGAATGTTTCATTGTTACCATTACCTCTTAGCTAATACTTATGGACCTTATTTTTTGTATGTTTTTAATGGTAAAAATATTTTATAGAGAGGTAACAGTTACATGAGCAAGGTAATGAGTACATTTTCTATTGAACATTTTAGCCTCCTCCTTTGATTTTCCCCTACCATCCCTTCCCTCCCACCTCCACAACTACTCCCTCCTCCCCCACCCCACTGAAGTTGTAAAGTTTGTTTTTAATATAGTGTCTTGTATATCTTATTGTTACAACGGGTCAACCTGTATCCCTATTTAAGCATTTTGTTTTTTCCCTTCCCCTCCCCAATTAGAGAAGTGTATATACAAGATACAGGGCACAAGAATCAAAGTGAAAACAGGGGTTATACTGTGGGGGAGAAACACATAAAGAAACAAAAATAATCACATAGCACATTATAAATACATTAGAAACAATATCAAGAAAGGAAAAAAAAATGTGTCCCTATCTTGGGGTTCATTTCACTTATCATCATCTTATATGGTCATATGTACATAGCTTTTGACCTTTTCTGCTTGTCCTATACATATACTAGTTATTGCAAATAAGGGAAACCATAAGACCTATGTTTCTTTGGGCCTGGCTTTAATGGGGCCATGTCATTCTTTCTGAAGGAGGCATAGAATTCTATTGTGTGTGTGTGTGTGTGTGTGTGTGTGTGTGTATGTGTGTGTGTGTGTGTATCACATTTTATTTTAATTTTTTGTCAAGGTAATGTACAGAGGTGTCACAATTATATAAGCTGCTTGGGCCAAGTTCTCTTTGAAGTTATCCTGCTTTCCCCTCACTCTATTCCTTCTTGTACTTTTCCTATTCTTTAAAATTCCCCTTCTTTTTTATTGGGGGGGGGTCCTGTCATGGAGCCTGAACTCTGGGCCTGGGCGCTGTCTCTCAGCTCTTCAGCTCAAGGCTAGCGCTCTACCACTTGGTCCATAGCACCACTTCCGCCTTTTTTTCTTTTTGCTTATGTGGTGCTGAGGAATCGAACCCAGGCCCTCATGCATTCAAGGCAAGCGCTCTACCACTGAGCCACTTCCCCAGCCCTAAATCGAACCCAGGCCCTCATGCATTCAAGGCAAGCGCTCTACCACTGAGCCACTTCCCCAGCCCTAAAATTCCCCTTCTTGATCATATAGAACTGAAGAACAGATAACTCCTTGCTATACAAATATATAAGCATCCATCTAGGCTTTCTCCATGAAAAGTAATACAGATGGCTTAAAAATAATGATATCAGAGGTAGGGGAAATCAGGCATTGTAAAGCATATTTCTTAGGTAAAAATAACAGGCAGGGTTTATCAAACTTAAATTCAGTGATAGAGGAAGGGGAGTCGAGGACAAGACAATGATTTTAGCCTGTATAACAAAAATGATGATGCTGTCATTTAATGAGATTGAGAATGCTGAAATAGCTGTGGGGTTTATATTAGAAGAATGACTTAAATATGTCAAATATAAAATGCTTATTAGACATATAGGAAGAGATGTCAAGTAGAAGGAAGAACAGAGGTTGATGTCAGAAATAAAATTTTAGAAACCAATTCAAAATGGAAAATTTATCCAAGTGTCTAGAAAGGATTACACACTGAAAGATTATACACAGAAAGCATAAAAACATACTTCTCAGAAATTAGTCTTCTGATATTGTTGTTAACTGAATGCTGTGTTCCCTTAAATTTTCTTGTTGATCAATTCGTACTATGGATGTGATGGGTTTAGCAGGTAGGATCATGGCAGATAATTTGGTATTGAAGCAAAAGCTTTTGCAAATAGGATTAGTATACTTGTGTGTGTGTTCTGAGAATCTTAGATTCCCAACATCCAGAACTGTAAACAATAAATTTCCCTTGTATGTAAACCGTCTTGTTAATGGTAGTTTTCCGTAGATCAAAGTGACTAAAATAAACATTAAGATGTCCCCATCCTATGTGATAGGGAAGTGACAATAAAATAATTCCAAGTTAAAGCAGATGCTCTGTGAATGTTACTTAGGAAAAAAAGGCAGAGACCAGTGACAAAAGCATGGATTTGACAAAGCAATGATGTGATTTCTATAGAAGAATAGTTTGGCTTCAAAAGTGAAGGAAACCTGGGGTGGGGGGGATTGGGTGGGGAGGGGTGGGGTGGGGAGGCTGGGAAGGGATGGGAAGGGTAAACAAAGGAGGAGGCTACAATCTACAATGCTTGATAAGAAATGTACTCATTATCTTGCCCATGTAATTGTAACCCCTCTGTGCAGTATTTTCACAATAAAAAAAAGTGAAGGAAACCTAAGTGACTAAAGAATAAAGAGAAGGTGAGGAGGTAAAGCTAAGACAGAAGATTGCTGTAGAAATGTTCTCGTGATAGGAATCAGACGTAGAATGTTATGTACAGTGTGATTTAGAATTGAGTGAAGAGATTTGTATTCTAAAGAGAATGGAACTTAGAGCATGTCTGGGGCAGAAGGGATCCAGAATGCAGGGGCTGTAGGGAACACTGAAGAACAATAGTTCCAGACAAGATGAGTGAGTGGCAAGATCTGGCACACAGGACTGGCAGGACTCATTTCATGACTACAGAAATGAAGGTAAAGAATAAGGGGAAAATACAAAGAAGCTCATGGACTTGGTGACAGAGAGACAAAGTATTTCTCTCTGGGCAAAGAAGGAGAAAGCTACATGAATCAAAATCCACAAGTGTTTCCATTCAGAACCAAATCAAATACCATCCCGTTGACTATACTGGCTAAGAGATAAGGTGCAGGTCAGCATTGAAGAGGAAATGAACTAGAGCTGACATTCACACTGTATAATAAACTTTATGTAGTTTTCCTTATAGAGTGTTGATTCAGTCATTGACAACAAATCCCTTTATCATTGCTGGAAAATCTTCAAATAAAGAACTTCTCCAGGGGTTATTAAAAATAGATCTAAGGATTTGTGGAACCCTATATTTCCACCAGGTCACAGTTTTGGTGCCCTTTGTGGAGAAAATGATTTCCTTATACTTGGTAATAAAAGAAAAAGGAACAGTTGAACACTTCCATGTTTCTGAAGTGCATGGAATATTACATATTAATCACCCACATAATCATCAAAATTGAGCTCTCAGGCAGAAATATCCTCTGCTTTTCACATTTGAAGAAACAACTAGACAAGGAAATGACTTGTCCATACATACATAATTAAGGTTGCAACTTAACACTAGCATTATCTCAGCCGTAACAAAATAATTATAACTTAAATAGTTAAAAGGAAAGAGCAATAATGTGCAGTTATGATAGGGAGAAGATGAAAACCAGGGCAAGTACAACTTATGTATCAATGTATCATTTAGGAAAAGTATGCATTCATATGTGTATATGTAAAGACTGTCAAATTTAGATGAATGTGATGAACAGATGAAATACTGAAGAAGATGTTAAAATGGGTTTAGAAATCACTAAATACATAAATTTAGGGGGAAAGATGTTAAATAGGATGTGAAAATAAAAAAGAATGAATAAAGAAAAGCTTTGACAGAGAAGTTATCTATACAAGGATTCTGGAAGACATTTGAAAATGTCCTCAGTAACTCTAACCAAATCTTCCGTGATGTATGGGAGAATGTAGAATGACTACAATAGTGAAATAGGTAATAGCAATGATTTTAAATAGAGAATGAGAAGAAAAACCCTTGATTCTGGTGAATTTATCTGCCTCCTGGTCCCCCTCCCCCTGCCCCTAGTAATCCTGCTGCCTACCTCTATCCTCATGACCGACCATTCCTACTTGCAGGGCAGTGTTGTGTCATAGTCAGGAGGGAACAATCCGTTAACTTTAAATTTTAAGATGTGATGAGGAAGTAGGGAGACACTTCAAGTTAGTGTGGTTGCTGTTTTCTCCTTTTGAGGACCACCCCAAGATATAGGACAACACACATGTAAATGTACCAAGGGTGCCCATACTCTGTGGAGATGGGAAAAGTTAAGATGAAGCATTCTGTCTTGATTATGTGAGCCTAGGAAATTCCTCCTCGTAAGAAAAGGTGCTGAATTCATAGCAAGTTTAGACTAAAGAGAAAGAGAGTGAGCTCTGCTTGTCACATGATCAGGTCAAGGTCATAGGATGAGGGTGGGGAAACAGGAAAAAATACAGTACCAGAGACAGAATTAAAGGTATAGATAATTAACCTTTTAGAAGATAATTTTTACTGGATGTACTCAGAAAATCTTATAGTACATATGATTCCCTATAACAGAATATTTTGTGTTTGTTAATATAATGCAATAAATTCTTGAACTGTTGGTTTCTGTATGTATGACTACAGATGCTTTTAATTTGCAAAAAGACTATAAAGTCCATTGTTAACAATAATACACTTTGTAATACACAAAATACTTTTCTCTGTAGTAAAATGTGCTAATTTTTAAAAACTGATTTCTTAAAACTGAATTGATCATTTTAAAGCGACACAGAGTACAATATTGTTTTATCTTCATTCTGAGCAAATCAAATAAGGAAAATAAAAACAGAAATATGGTATATATCTTTTATAGTTTGGGTTATGGTAAGAAAGTTTTTTAAGTGTTATTGCAAGTTTATTATATTTCTGTCATGTAAGTAAAACTTATTTACATCAGAGCTTATGTTTTGTTCTATTACAGTCTCTTGAAGATTAGTGCTCTTTTGTCCTTAAACAATGGCTGTTAACCTTGCATGTGTCGACTTCTAATGTTTGCATAGGGACCTATAATTTTAATGTCCTAATAATCGTAAAACCTGTATCATAATATTTTTATATTATGATTATCTTAGTTACACAACATCACTTAAGTTTTGATGATATATGTTAATTTATACTGAAACTATTGTAAGCTATTTAAAAAATGTCTTCCTTTTCAAAATTAACATTTATAATGGTGGTAGACTTTAAACCTTTTTTTTATTCTTAGCTTTTCAGTAACTCTCCAAAATGTAAACGCAGTGTGAAGGGCCCTCAGTCTCCATTCCCATAGTCTTCTTCACTTTTCCCTTGTTTCTCACCATCAGAATCCTGGAACTGAGTTCCCGAAAATTCCTTGCTGAGATGCTTCCAGTTTTCCCTGATGAGAGGCACTTATAACCGTTTGGAAATTGAAACAAGGCAGGGAATGCTATTCATCCTCCACTAGTGGGAGATATTTATGTGGATTTCAAAAACCATGAATCTTAAAAATATATTTCAATACAAATGTATTGAGATATAGCATGTATCTTGTAAGTACAGGAATCCTAAATCAACAGCTTGACAATTTCACACATTTTTGTATAAGTAACAACCTTATAAAGATGCAGAACAGTTTAAACAAGCAAGATACTTCCTTCATCGCACATGTCACTTGTCAGTACTCACTATCCAATCTCAACAGTATTTTGACTAATAATATCTTAGATTTTAATCCTCTCTACTCCTCTCCTTCTCTCCTTTCTCTCCTCATTTCTTCTCTCTCTCCCTTCCTTCCTTCCTTCCTTCCTTCCCTTCCTCCTTCCCCTACATTCACACACACACACACACACACACACACACACACACACACACACACACACACACACGTACTCTTTATGTATGGTTTCTTTGACTCAGAATACTATCTGTAATACTCAGCATCTTATTTTTAGCTTGTGCCTAGTAGTAATCCATTAGATGACTATACTATCCTTTATTGTGTGTCTGTAAGCTACAGATGAATAGCTGAATTATCACCAGTTTTTGACTTTAATAAAAATGCTAATAGGAATATTCCCACTATTTTTTTACTGTACTGGACATATGGAAGATGAAAACTTGCATCTGTTCCCAGTTTGGGCTGCTTCGAGGTCTCCACTATATATTACAGCCTTGGTTTAGTAGGTACCTGTGGCTGTGGAACTGAATTTCTTTAGTTCCATGCTGATGAAAAATTTCCCTGAAACCTAGTGGTAAACTTAAAATAAAATAGAAAGAGCCTTTTTTGGCTTTTATTCTTCTCCCTTTTAATGTAGTTTTCAACACAGAATTTTCTTTATTCATTTCCATTTGGCTTGAGTAAATGAAGTGATTACTGTTTGGTAACAGAAATGTTTCTAGGATATGGACTGTCAAAGAGAAAAATCTGGGATTGTTTATCTCACGTAGGGTTGCCAGATAAACTACAGAGTTCCCAGGCACAGTTGAATTTCATATAGACAATAAATAATATTTTAGTCTAAAGATGGCCTGTGCACTATTTGTATCTTTATTTACTAAACTTTTCAGCTGTCTATAGCCCTAGTGAAGGCAAGTTAGTTCATCGTCAGCATTTATTGTGCACTCATGGGACGCAGGGGAAGGAAATGCTGACGCTGAAAATGTGGCCTGTGGTGGTCAGGAATGAAAATGTATGCAATGAAGCACGTTATGTGAGGCCCTGTGGAAACTGTTCTATTTTATTGGTTATGCCACAACTCAGTCATTGATAGGTAATTGGTATGACTTTGGTTGACTTTTTAATTTTTTTATTTTATTGTAAAGGTGTTGTACAGAGGGGTAACAGTTACATAAGTAGGATAATGAATACATTTCTTTTGAACGTTAGTACACCCTCTTTTTTCTTCCACTTCCCTTGCCCACCCCAATTCCTCCCTCCCGTTGTAAAGTTCATTTTCTGCACATTGTCTTGTGAGTATCACTGTTGTATTGGTTCACCCTTTGCCCTTTGACTCACCATTTTGTTATTCCCTTTCCCTTCCTAAATCAGATAAATGCATATACAAGACAAGGGTACCAAAACTAAAAAAAAAAAAGAAAAAGAAAAAACCAGTGATAACGGGATAAACCAAAGGAAAACAAAAGAAAAGGAAAAAAGAAATAACTTCACACAATACATTAAAAACAACAAGAACAGCAACAACAAAACCCTCTTGTTTCCATATCTTGGAGTTTCATTTCAGTTAGCATCCTTTGATATGGCCATATGCACATAGGTATTGTACCCTTGGGTTCCTTTGTGTGTATTATTTTTTACTTGTAGATTTATATGCACATCCTAATTACCACAAATGTGGGAAACCATGCAACCTGTGTTTCTTTGGATCTGGCTTACTTCAGTTAATATTTTTTCAAAGACTTTCCATTTCCTTGTGAATGGCACAATACCATTCTTTCTGATGGAAGACTAGAATTCCATTGTGTATATATACATTTCCTTGATTCAGTTATCTGCTGAGGGGCATCTATGATAAACCATGCTTTAATGAACATGGTTGTGGTAGCTTTAATGTGGCCTTGTTTGTTGGATAAATATCCAGGAGTGGAATTGCTGGGTCATAGGGTAGCTTTATGTTTAGTCTTTTTTTTCACTTCCTTTATTTTTTAAAAATTCATTAATTATTGTTATTGTAAATGTGATGTACGGAGGGGTTATCTGACTTACATAACTATATAAATGTTTAGTCTTTTGAGGAATCTCCATATTGCTTTTCAAAGTGGTTGAACAAGTTTACATTCCCACCAACAGTGTAATAGAGTTTTCTTTTGGTCACATCCCCACCAGCATTTGTTATTGCTAGTTTTCTTGATAATGACCATTCTAACAGGGTGAAGTAGAATCTCAATATTGCTTTGATTTGCATTTTTTTATGGCCAGAGATGCTTGTCTATTGGTTATTCTTATTTCTGAGAAGTTTCTCTTTAAGTCTTTTTTTTTGTATGTTTTTTTTGTACACATGCTCTACAGAGGGGTTTCAATTACATGGGCAAGGTAATGAGTACATTTCTATTGGTTATTCTTATTTCTGAGAAGTTTCTCTTTAAGTCTTTTTTTTTGTATGTTTTTTTTGTACACATGCTCTACAGAGGGGTTTCAATTACATGGGCAAGGTAATGAGTACATTTCTTATCAAACACCGTTGCCTCCTCCTTTGTTTCCCCTTCCCATCCCTTCCCATCTCACCCCCCCCCCATTGAGCATTGTTGTCTCCTCCATTGTTTTTCCCCTACCATCCCTTCCCTCCCACCTCCACAACTACCCCTCATCACCCTCCACTGAAGTTGTAAAGTTTGTTTTCAACATAGTGTTTTGTACATCTCATTGTTAATTCTTTTTTGATTTAATTTAATTGTCAAGGTGATGTACAGAGGGGTTACCGTTACTTAGGCAGGTAGTGAGTACATTTCTTTTTTATAATTAATTTTTTATTGTGAAAATACCATGCAGAAGGGTTACAATTACATGAGCAAGGTAATGAGTACATTTGTTTCCCCTTCCCATCCCTTCCCATCTCCCTTTCCACACTCCCCAAGGTTGTAGAGTTCATTTTTCAACATAATGTCTTGTATATCTCATTGTTGCAATGGGTCCACCTGTATCCCTATTTAAACAATTTGTTTTTCCCTTCTTATCCACAAATTATACCAACATCAAATACAGTGAAAACAGAGGCTATACCGTGGGAGAGGAACATACAAAGCAACAAAGAAATCATCTTATAAATATGTTAGAAACAATAGTTTTAATATGGTCTTGTTTGTGATCCTTTGGGTAAATGCCCACAAGTGGGATTGCTGGGTCATAGGGCAACTCTATGTGGAGTCTTTTGAGAACCTTCACACTGCTTTCCAAAGAAGTTGAACAAGTTTACGCTCCTACCAACGGTGCAGTAGGGTTCCTTTCTGGCCACATCCCCTCCAACATGTATTCCTATTTAAGCATTTTGTTTTTTCCCTTCCCTTCCCAAATTAGAGAAGTGTATATACAAGATTTTCTTTATTTCTGTACCTTTTGTCTTGTGTATAAATTTATCTGATATAGGGAGTGGAAGAGGGAGCCAGAAACAGTGGTACAAGGGTGAATCGATTCATCAGTGAAACCCACTAGACACTATGTTGGAAATGAGCTATACAACTTAGGTGGGGGGAGGAAAGTTGGGAGGGAAAAACTGGGAGGGAATGAGAGAGGAGATGACACTGTTCAAAAGGAAATGTACTGATTACCTGACTTATGTAACTGTAACCCTTCTGTACATCACCTTTACAATAAATTATTTCTAAAGTAAGTGACATCTTAATTTTTATATTCAATTTCTTTCAGTGTAGATATCTTACACCTGTTAGGTTAAATATATTACTGTTTACACACACACACACACACACACACACACACACACACACACACACACGTATATATTTCTGCAAGGTTTTTCTGAAAGGAACTGCCAAGCAGAAAAGAGTTTATTATCCAAATTGCTGGCCCACATGCAGTGGAAGGTACACAGAGAAGATATGACTCCAGGTAGAACTGGGGTTGACATAGGGAGAGGGTGGGGAGGGGGTGTGACCACAGTGGATGCAGAGGTGACCTCAGAGTCTGAGAAACTTCCAGGAGGTAACATCGCCCAGCTGTGCAGACTCCCATGGAGGAAAGTGGCCCTTTTCCCAGGCAGACCAAACAATTTCTGTAATCGATGGAATTATTTTGATATCATGTCATACTAGCCTGCTAACATGTGTTTGGAAGAACTTCCTCTCCTATTTCTTTAGAAGTTTGTAAAAAATGGCATTGATTCGCTAAATATCTTATAGAATTTAATTGTGAAGCCATCAGCTCCTGGATTTTTCTTTGATGCCAGATAACTTCCTTTGAAGTAACTCTTGGATTTCTTGGTGATTCAATTTGTCTTCTTCGTTGGATTGATACCTGTATGACTTACTTTTGAGTGTTAAGGAAGGTGACATTGCCATAGTTTACCTTCTAGTGACATACAATTTTAATAGAAGAATATTTCATTTTCACTTAGATTTTCCCAGCCTTTATGCTGTTTTTGGTCATATCATTTATTTTTGCATACCTATTACTTCTTATTATTTGTATTATTATTTGTCCTGATTTCACATTTACTTTTAGGAGACAATTTGCTGGTTGTAGAATTCTCGATTGATATTTTTCTTTTCCCCTTTATTACAGTGTTCTACTGTCTGCTAACTTGTTTCACTTTTCAGAGAAATATGCTATTATTTATATCTTTTTTTCTGAACATAAAGCACATTTTCCCTCTGGATGATTTTCCCTGGAATACCAATAAAGATTTTCTATCATTTTTTCTGAGTAGTTTGATATTACTAGCTACGCTTTTCTATGTGTTTTCTATACATGGAAGTTGCTGAGATTCTAAACATGTTGGTTTGTACGTTGCATCAAGCTTAACTATTTCTTCAAGTAATTCTTGGCTTTTCTTCTGCCTCTTTAACTGTGGACATTAAGAGCATCTATATTAGGTCATTTAAATAAACTATAGGTAAAAAATTCTCTTTTATGTCTAAGCCTCTGTGTGTGTGTGTGTGTGTGTGTGTGTGTGTGTGTGTGTGTGTATATATATATATATATATATATATATATATATATATATATATATTTGAGGTGGGGCTTGAACTCTGGGCCTGGGCGCTGTCACTCAGCTCTTCAGCTCAAGGCGAGTGCTCTACCACTTGAGCTACAGCGCCACTTCCAATTTTCTGGTGGTTTATTGGAGATAGGAGTCTCACAGTCTTTCCTGCCTGGGCTGGCTTTGAACTGCGATCCTCAGATTTCAACCTCCTGAGTAGCTAGGATTACAGGCATGAGCCACCAGCGCCTGGCTTCTATATATTGTTTATAGTTAATATTCCTCATTCTTTTGGTTGACGAGGTTTTGTTTTTTTTGCAAAGTTCAAAACCTACAAATTTTTTTCATTTCATACAATGCACTAGTGTCTGATTTGGGGTGTGTGTGTGTGTGTGTGTGTGTGTGTGTGTGTGTGTGTGTGTGTGTGTGTGTGTGTGTGTGTGTGTGTGTGTGTGTGTGTTCTTGGCAGCACCGAGATTTGAAATCAAGGCTTTATATTTGTTATGTGTCACTTTACCATTTGAGCTATGTCTCCAGTCTCTTTTCTCCATCTATTTTAATTAATTAATTATGGCAATACTAGGATTTGAACTCAGAGTTTGGTACTTGCTGGTGTAACACTCTACCACTTGAACTGTATCTCCAGCCTTGTTTTTGCTGGTTATTTTTGAGATAAAGTTGTTCATGCCACCTGGAAAACACCTGAACTACAATCCACCTACAATAGGCTGTGCTCAGCTTTCTTCTGTAGTAAAGAAAGAGCTGGCCTGGAACCATGATATTCCCAATCTTAACCTCTCACATGGTTTGAGATTACAAATGCATGTCACTGCACCCAGCTAAGGGTTAAGAAGGGTGCTTGAGAAGTTGTCTGGTTTCAAACCACAATTCCCCTGATCCCAGCCTCCCAAAGATGGTCTGGTTATTTTAAGACTCACTGTTTGCCTGGAGCATGACCCTTTTGTTTATGCTTCCAGACATTGCAGAGCTGACAAGTGCATGCCACCATACCCAGCTTTTTCTGTTAATGTAAGGTCTTACAGTCTCTTTAGCCAGGGCTGTCCTGGACCGTAAATTATCCTTATCTCTTTATCCAAACTAGCTGTGTGTGTATGTGAAAGTGGCAGTGTATTTGTGTATGTGTGTGTATGTATGTGTGTGTGTAACTTTTGTCTCTATTTACAAGGAAATAGCATAACTTTCTGATCATTTGAAATCATTTTAATAACTATGTTGATTTTTTGGTTAATTTTAACAGCCATGTCAGTTGTGTGATGCTTTTGGTACATTGATTTTCTCCCCATAATGGCCATCATTTTTATGTTTATTTGCATGCCTTGTGGTCTCAACTTTCATACCAGGTACTCTGTTTCTGAGAGAAAAGAAATAAATAAAATAAGAGAAACTTTCCCCCAAAACACTGCTTTGAGAATATTGTCTCTTGCTCTAGAAATAGACATTTCTATGTGGAATAATGAAATGGTTTTTTTCTTTTCACACTTGAGAAGCAGTGTAAATTTGGTTTCTATGTTTTACTTGGATAAGAAATATTATTTATGATGAATGTATAACTACTCTTTAAACAAAATTTAAGATTTAATCCATTGAATATTTGGTGTCTCTGATGCCAATTCTGTACACTTACTGTTTACTTTTAAGTGGATCTATTTAATAACTATCTACCAATATTTATTGACCTTCCATATGGAAACATGCTAAGAGATGAGTTTATATCATGAACCAATAACAAATTACATAATTGTTTCTGAATAGAAGCTATGTGAACCCCGTGACAATGTGCTGATATAAAATAAATAAGGAAATTTTATAAAAACAAGGCTTTGGAAAATAAAATCATACTTTTTAATCCATCAAAAATATAGAAATGCTAATCATTTCACCTATTTTTATTCCTATTGTTTTCATATATTTAGGTAGAAATAGCCTACAATTAAGAATGCTCCTGAAATGTTGAAAGGAATTTTAGGTAAAATAAAATGTAAGAAAAAGCACATCAACACATCCAATCAGGATGGGAGAGAAATGATAAAATTATATGGATTACATGGATGGAGTTCATAGGGTGAAAAGGATTATTCAAATTAACTTGATGAGCCAAAGTAGCATTTTCTTCTAAGAACCACCATTTTAGGAAAAATAATATAGGACAAATGGACAGCTGAAGTATAACAGAAGAAAATACATTGTTGCATGCAAAAATGCAGGCATTCAACTTCTGATAATTGTATCTGTTTGTAATTATGGATTATGGATGAAGTGTAAAAAGTAAGACAGGTGTAAAGTAAATGCATCAGATGTGGCAACTCCCACCTAGAACTTCCTGCTAGGCATTCTACTGTTCTGAAGGCCAGCCGGATATGATTTTATTTATGCCGTGAAATTTTGATTTCCAGAACATTTAGCTCCATCTTTCTTAAAGTTTGTAAATGAATTTCATGCCCCTTTGAACAGCTGGAGTCAGAAGATGGAAAGATTCTAATATAAGCTGCATGATAACTTGCTACTCATTAGTAGTGAAAATTCAAAAAAAAATGGAAGATGGATTGAATAACACTTTTCAGCTATATTTTAATAGTGACACTGCTCTCAAGGAAAGTGTAGAAAATGTGGAAGGTCATTGAAAAGTCATTGGAAAAATAAGGAATATATACTTTAATGAAAGTCTTGTTGCTGTCTTTCCTAGGATACATCTAATTCTACTCACAAGTCATCTCTCTTCTTATTTGATGTACTCACAAGGAGCAGTGGAAAAAATCCACAATCAACAAAGAATTAGTAGAGGTTCCGGGAAGATGGCGGAGGAGAAGCTGGAATCTGAACAAGCTCTTGCATAGAAAACAGTTTCAGAGTTCCAGTGAACAGTCCCAAGCCAGAGAATCACACCAAGTGTGCCATCACAGGACAGAGAGTTAGACAAGAGAGGGGAAGCCAAGACAAGGGGACACATCTGAGCGCCTGCCAGCAGCCGCCGCGGCGGCGGCAGGGTCGCAGCAGCGACCGCAGCCGCGGCCATACCTGAGCGCTCACACAGAGAGTCGGGGACGAAGGAGCCAGACGCAGCGGACGAGCGGATTCTACTCAACACCAGCAAGAACCGACAAGGAGCGGACAACTTCATCCTGCAGTTTGCAGACCAGAGACGACCCAGGATCCAAGACTCGGCGTGAGTAGAAGCCCAACTTCCTCACTCCTTCCCAGGGAGCAGAGGAGGGAAGGCCACCCCTCCCCCCACCCAGCACCAGTGATCTCCATCTTGGATACCGACAAAGCTCGGAGGAGCGGCTAGCTCCAGCTCAGGCCTTGGAATAAAACGAGTCATTTAGCAGGTCATAAGAACTTAACGGCGAAGTGACCTCACAGACTCAGTTCCATCCAGGGAAAAGTCACCCAGCTCAGGCGCCAGCCATTGGAGTGGCTCTCCTCACCGGGTAACCAGAGCCAGAGGCTGCCCCTCCCTCTAGCAGCCACCACAATCAATTGAAAAACAGAAACCCTGAGAATGGCTCCAGGCTGGGTGCTGTGAGTTTTTTTTTTCACAAAATAGCCCCAGGGAAAAGCTACTGTTTGTTGAAAGGCCTCAACTCTACCCAGAACCTAGCCTCATCACTGCATCCCCCTCTTTTGTGATTCTCAAAGCAGATCACCCTCCCAGTAAACTAACCTGGGAGGGGGAATCTCAAAATCTTGGGTAAAGCAGAGTATTTTTCTGCCTGTTCCAACAAACTGACTTAAGAAACAAATCAAGCCACAGGACCTCAAGCCGACCAGAGACTCCAACCACACTCTGGTTACAGACAAAAGGGAGATACAGGACTCTTCCCACCCCTCCCAAAAAAAAAAAAAAATCAAAGAACTTTTTTTTTTCTTTCTTCTTCTTCTTTTCTTTTTTCTTTTTTTGTTTTGTTTTTTTTTTCGTCCTATGTTACCTTATATATAAACAAAGAATTAGTAGCCTTGTATAGTTTAGAAGAAGATAAAATTTCAAATTGATTAGTAAAAATAGGTATTTGTATTTACATTTTCCTAATTTTTTTTTATTGTGAGAATACCATACAGAGGAGTTACAATTACATGGTCAAGATAATGAGTACTTCTTATCAAGCATTGTTACCTCCTCTTTGTTTCTCCTTCCCATCCCTTCCCATACTCCTCCCACCTCGCTCCACACGATCCTCCCCCTCCCACCAAAGTTGTAAAGTTCCTTTTTCGACATAACAACTTGTACATCTCATTGTTGCTATGGGTTTACCTCTATCTCTAGTTAAACGATTTGTTTTTTCCCTTCCCCTCCACAAATTATACCAACATCAAATACAGTGAAAGCAGGGGTTATACCATGGGGGAGGGACATACAAAACAACATAGAAATCATCTTATAAATATGTTAGAAACAATTGCATGAAAGAAAAAAAGCATTTAAATACTTATGTTGTGGTTCATTCCCCTAACATCATCTTATCTGACCTTTTCTGCTTGACTCAGACATATACTAGTTATTGCAAATAAGGGAAACCATGGGGCCTATGTTTCTTTGGGCCTGGCTTACTTCACTTAATATGATTTTTTCCAAGTCTTTCCATTTCTTAAGAAATGGGGCAATGTCATTCTTTCTGATGGAGGCATAGAATTCCATTGTGTATATATACCACATTTTCTTATTCCATTCATCCACTGAGGGGCATCTGGGTTGGAAACTTCTCTGAAGAGGATAGAAGGATGGCCAATAGACACATGAAGAAATGCTCAACCTCTCTAGCCATAAAAGAAATGCAAATCAAAACAACATTGAGATACCACCTCACCCCAGTTAGAATGGCTATAATCAAGAACTCTAATAACAACAGATGCTGGAGGAGATGTGGACAGAAGGGAACCTTATTATTGTTGGGAGTGTAAACTTGTTCAACCACTTTGGAAAGCAGTATGGATGTTCCTCAAAAGACTCCACATAGAGCTCCCCTATGACCCAGCAATCCCACTTTTGGGCATTTACCCAAATGATCACAAACAAGACCATACTAAAGCTACCAGCACAACTATGTTTATTGCAGCATTATTTTCCTAATTTTTAATATAAAATAAACCATGAGAGTCTTTATCTCACAGAATTGGAAAAACAGACTTCTTGAGAAGTTAAATAATTTTTGAAAATGACACAAATATTTGTCACTGAACACAATAGAGCAAGATGTTTTTAAAAATACTTCCAGTATTATTTTTCTTTCTCTACTGTGAATATTTTATTAATCAAAAGGTACTTCATTTATGAAAATGGACAGATTGATAATATTGGACCCAGAGAATTAATTTAGCTGATTTGAATTATTATAAAGTCATAACTTTTTAACTGTATTTTTTTGTCTTTTCTTTTTTGGTACTGGGGATCGAACCCAGGACGTTGCACTTGCTAGGCAAGCACTTTGCCACTGAGCTACATCCCAGCCCTAAAGTCATAACTTTTTAAATGGTTCAAAATCCAACCAAATGGACATACAAGAAAATTCAATTGGCTTAGAGCTTTTTATTGAATGAGTAAATAAGTTTCCTTTACTCTGTTACTCTGATAATGTTCTCAATAAGCAGACAGTAAGAACTGTTTCTTGGTGTTGTGTGTGTGTGTGTGTGTGTGTGTGTGTGTGTGTGTGTTTCACTTTTCCACTTAGGCATCCATTTGCCCTTCTTACAATGGGACCAAAGAATCATTTCTAGGTGATCTCAGGCGCTGCTGAATGCATGTGTCCATGAAGTTGACTGAGATGTGGGCTGTCCCAGGCAGACCACAATGTTTTTAAAGTCACAATGATCATTTTAATATTAGCTTGATATATGCCCACCTACTCTAGTTCTATAAAGATAAGCTTGAGAATGTATATTAACAGGCTTGAAAGGTGAGATCAAATATTCCATACCTGCATCTTTGAAAGCATGCAACTAAAATTCTGGTAATTTCCCATAAATTTATAAGAAAATATCCCCTGTAATTTTCCCAGAAAAAAATTAAGCTGAAAATTCCTGTTTTGTGAAGAGAAACAGACAGGCACCACACTGCTCTCTCAATCACAACATAATCACCATATAATCTGGACACAATAAATGAAACAATGATTTCCTAGACAATGGGGATAGGGCAGGCACAAGCCTTTTGATGTGCAAAGCGACAAGTTGGGCCCTATAATTGTCCCAGAGAACTGTCTAGACAGAATTTCTAGGCTGGACTCAGGGCAAGAAGACAAAATTAGACTGTGTCAGACTTCTGAGAAGGAACCCAGGAAGAATTACATTTGCAGGAGCTCTCCTAGGAGTTATTGTTTGGGCCTTAAATATTTCTCAACATCCTTAGAGTAGCACTGTTGCCAGGTGGTGGAGGTTGTAAGAAATGGAAGCTAGTGGGAGGTCATGAAGTAACTGGGTGCAGACCATCGATGGGGATTTTTAGACGCAGGTGTTCCATCCTTGTTGTCCCTTTAACTTTCAGGCTGATTATCTTTTCTGTCATGTGTTCCTGCCACAATCTGCAACCTTGCTAGAAGCATAAAAGCAGCAGGGCCAAATGTTCATAGATTGAACCTTCCAAAACAATAAGCCCAAATAAACCTTTTCTCTTTATTTTTTGAGGTATATTGATACTGATAGAAAGCTTACTAATATACAGTGGCAGAAACAGGAGATCTGTGCAGATAACACTGGACAACTTTAGATTCCCCCTTGAGTACTGTCCAATACAAACATAAAAGAAAAGAACCCACAGTGGTTGGAAGGACCACACAAAATTGCTACAGGGAATAGCACCCACTAAGCACCACAGAATTAAGGATAGACTTGAAGTCAGTCTAGAGAACCTCATGAATCAACAAAACCCTGAAAAGAATATTGAGAAGAGTCTTGACTCAGTAGAGGGAAATAATTATCTTTGCACACAAAATATTACTCTTTGCCTGCCAAGAAAAACTTATGAAACAAGACCTAAAAGAAATAAAATTCTTTAAAAAAAAAGAAATAAAATTCTTATCAAGCAATTCAATTGTCTTTCTGTATTCCATTAATAAAAATATTTAAAGAACATATACACAAACACAAAAATATCCAATGACCAGTAAAGAAAAATTTACATCATGTAATAGATTTATATTATATATTTAAATAATATATATTTATAATATATAATAATATCCAATAATACATTTTCAGGAACAAAATAAAACTGGAAAATACAAACTATTGTGAAGAGACAAATCAACAGAAACTCAAAGGAGTTAGAATGAACAAATACAGATATTGCAGTAATTAACTCTATACTTCACCTTCGAACATTTAAATTTAAAAGTAAGCAATATAGAGAGGACCCCAAATGAACTTGTAGGGAGACAAACCATGATATCTAAATAAAACACTTTATATCATTAATATTCGAGGAATAAAATGCCCTCAGATACAAATAAACAAATTAGAAATCGAAAAAGATAAGATGACAGGATTTGGATAATCCACAATGAATCAAAACTATCCAAAATGATACAGTAGCAAAAATGTGGAAAAATGGATATGACCCTAGTGAGCTATGGAATGTACAGGATGTGTATTAGAATGAAGTGTAGTTCAGGCAAATTAACATGATCCAATCAGGATGAGAAACAAATGATGGCTAGGGATTATGCATGGATGTAATTCTTGGAATGAAAAGGATTATTCACATTAACTTGATGAGCTGCTGTATCATTTTCTTCTAAGAATTACCATTTTAGGAAAACAATAGAAGACAAATGGGAAGTGTAAGTATATCTGCAGCAATTTTATCAACATTGCAGAATAAGTAATTGTATTTCCATATATTAATGATCAATAATCAAAACAAGCACTGTAATAGCAAAAAGAACCCAAAATACTTAAGAATGAACCTAACAAATGTTGCAAAATCATAGAACCTCAAAACCACACTGCACTGCTAAGAGAAATTAATGAACAAAGAAATTACGGGTATAAAATAAAAGCTGGTAGACCAAATGACTCAGCATTATGACCCTGTCATTTCAGCACAGGTTAATAAATTAAAGAAATTCTAGTCAGAACCCAAGCAGTGTTCTCTTTTTTCATAACTGACAAGCTGACTAAAATTCATGTAGAAATATTTTTTAAAAATCTAAGAATAAGTAAAACAATTTGATGAGGAAAAATGATCTGATCTCAAGACTTATTATAAAGGTACACTTGTCAAGATGTTGTAGCATTGGATCAACAATGGACAACTAGATTAATGAGAAAGGGGAGAGAGAGTTGAAAAATGATCACACAGACATATGGACAATAAGAGTACAAAGGGGAAAATTACCTTCCAATGATTTGTGTAGACTAATTTGATATCGATTTGCCAGAAAGTACTTGGATCTGGTAATTATATAACTTGTAACAACTCAAAATGGATCACATGGCTTATGTTTAAAATGTAAGCTTCTAAAATGTCTAGGAGCTAGGAAAGTAATGACCTCGACTTTTGCATAGAATTTTAAAATAGAACACAAAAAGTTATGAACTATAAAAGAAAAGCCAATTAGTTTGACTTTATAAAAATTAGAGATTTTACAATTCTAAAGGCATTGTTATGAACATAAAATAATGAGAGGTTCTATAAAAATATAGTTGTCAAATGTACCAGACAAAGGCCTTGGCACACCAATTATATATAGAAGTCTTTTAGCTCATAACAAAATGCCCAACTAAATAGGGTCAAAGAATTGAACAAAGATTTATACATGGAAAAATTTAGCACATAAACACATTTACTGTCATCAATATAATTGCAAGTAATATTCATTATAGCTAATATGGCATTTCTGTCAAGTGGCTAAAGTTAAAGAAAATGAGCAATGTAAGTTCTAAGGAGAATGAAGGAATGATTATTTTTATACACTAAATATGTAAAATGATGCAACTAATTTGTAAAACTGCTGGAAAGTTAGTTTAATAAATGGAAACATACATCTAGCCAATGATCTAGCTGTTCTCTTCCTAAATAGTTAGTCAAAAGAAATGAAGGGATATGTCAGCTAAGGTTGTACATCTATACTTAAGTGGCCTAATGAAAAATCCAAATTTACTGGGGAAGATCATAGATGAATTAATTAATCAAGGATCAGATAGTGCCATTTCTTCATGTCTGAATACTAGAAGTCTATCCTCTTCATGCAAGAAAAGAAATTTTCATCAAAGGAGATTAATTCCTCAATTCAAATCTCAGTTTATCTAGACTGGTTGGGCAATATAACTCATTCAGGAAAGGGAAAGGAAGGGAACAGCTAGATTGTATGGAATGTAAGCAAATCTTCTCTAGGGAGAAGATATATGTATATGTATATCTATATCTATATCTATGTCTATATCTATATAGTTCTATCATCTTTTCAAGTGGAAGTAATAGATGGTTTTAGGAAAAGATAAGACTTTCTACCTACTTGGAGGTTTTGTCTTGAGAGTTGATGCTCAATCATCCCTTAACTCCAGTCGGAGTCATCTTTGTTAAGAAAGTTCTGACCATTTAGAAAAGTAGAAATATTTATAAGGCAGTGTGCCCTAACACTGTCCATACAAGACTTTCACTCCGACATTCACAGTAATGGAATTGTCAGTTACTCCAAACAAGACACAATATCAAAGTCCATCACCTGATCAGTGAACTAATGATTGCCATATATCCACACGATTCATAACACTCAACAATCAAAAAAATCAACTATTGAAATACTCAACTACGAGAGTGAATTTCAAAAAAAATATGTTGAGTAAAATGAACCCCAAGATAAGGATTCAAATTTTCTTTCGTGTGATTGTTTCCAACATATTTATAAGATGGTTTCTTTGTTGCTTTGTATGTCACTCCCCCAGGGTATAAGCCCTGCTTTCACTGTATTTGATGTTGATATAATTTGTGGAGGGGAAGGGAAAAAACAAACTGTTTAAATAGAGTTACAGGTGGACCCATTACAACAAAAAAAAATGTGTATTCCACCCTAAATCCCCACACCAAACACAATCATTTCATGTACACAAAATTTTAGAAAATATAAGTTAATTAATAGTACAAAAATCAAATCAGTGGCTACAGAGCAACAGGAGACAGGGAGAGGAATGGGTTCAAAGGGTTGGAAAAAGGATCAGAAGGACATAGGAAACTTTTGTGTGTGGAGTAGGTATTCATTATTTGATTGTGATGATTGTTTCATAGATTCATAAATGTGTCATAAACCATTATGTGTTTTAATTATACACAATTTATTTTATATCAAATTTACCATAATAAAACCATTAAGAACCAACCCCTCTATAATCTTGCAGTCAAATGCACTTAGCTATATCCCCGTGCCTAACCCCTCTAGAATTTATAAAGTTAATTTGTTTTTTACTTTCTAGTTTAGAGTTTTGTAGGGGGAGAAAATGAGAATAGTTTTTCCTTCTATCAGGGAGATTGAAGACCTCAGTGCTTGAAGTCTAGATTTCTACTTGATCTGTAGTCTGTCAGCCTGAGAACCAGTGAAACCTGGACTTGGATATCTTCACTGGACTGACATTACTCTAATCTTTGATGACAGCCTGGTAACCACACAGAGTAAAAAGTAGGAAACACACAATGTGTGTCCACTTAAAGATCTATGACTTATTTTGACCTTGCATAAGTCATTTAACTTTTCTTGTAAAGGTTTTTAGTTTTTGTTCTAATGTGTAAGTAAAACAATTATCTTGCATTTATATGGTGGTTTGGGAAAATTTATAGTCCATTTTACTTGTAGTATCTTAACATTTAGTCTTCAAAATGTTTTGAACTATCAATGCTCTATTTACTCATTAAATAAGAATGTGCAACTTTTTGACAGAAACCAACTCCCTGAGTCTATCTCTTAAAAAAAAAATAAATGCATGTTAGCATTATACTGCCTGTAAAGGATGTCTTTGTCTAGTTTCTCTTTCCCTTTCCTTGGTGGTACTTTCCAGTGGCTGAACACGGCTGTAAATCAGAGAGAACTGGGCAAGGTGGAATATGTCTATAATCTCACCCACTCAGGATGCAGAGATAAAGAGATTCATTGTTTCAGGTCATTTCAAGCAAAATGTTAGCAAGAGTTTGATCTCAAACACAAAAACTATGGTATCACACAACTATAATCCCAGCTACCTAGGAGGCCAAAGCAAAATTATAGCTGGAGGATAGTCCTATGCAAAAGTAAGAAAATAAATTTAAACATTTACATATATTAAATGGAAAGACTTGGAAAAATTATACTAAGTGAAGTAAGCCAAGCCCAAAGAAACATAGGTCCCATGGTTTCCCTTATTTGCAATAACTAGTATATGTCTGAGACAAGCAGAAAAGGTCAGATAAGTTGATGTTAGGTGAAATGAACCCCAAGATAAGGACTCAAATGTGTTTTCTTTCATGCGATTGTTTCTACCATATATTTTTTTTCATTTTTTGGGGGGGTTCCTGTCGTGGGGCCTGAACTCTGGGCCTGGGCGCTGTCTCTCAGCTCTTCAGCTCAAGGCTAGCGCTCTACCACTTGAGCCACAGCGCCACTTCCGTCGTTTTTTCTGTTTGCTTATGTGGTGCTGGGGAATCGAACCCAGGGCCTCATGCATGCAAGGCAAGCGCTCTACCACTGAGCCACCTTCCCAGCCCCCCTACCATATTTATAAGATAATTTCTTTGTTGCTTTGTATGTCCCTCTCCCACGGTATAACCCCTGCTTTCACTGTATTTGATGTTGGTATAATTTGTGGAGGGGAAGGTGAAAAACAAAATGTTTAAATAGGAATACAGGTGGACCTATTGCAACAATGAGATGTACAAATCGTTATGTGGAAAAACGAACTTTACAACTTTGGTGGGGTGGGGGGTGCGGTGGGGGGGGACATAGGAAGGGATGGGAAGAGGAAACAAAGGAGGTGTCAACAATGCTTGATAAGAAATGTACTCATTATCTTTCCCATGTAATTGTAACCCCTGTATACGGTATTTTCACAATGAAAAAATTACATGTATTACTTTTTTTGTGTGTGTGTCCTGTCGTGGGGCCTGAACTCTGGGCCTGTGCACTGTCCCTCAGCTCTTCAGCTCAAGGCTAGCACTCTACCCCTTGAGCCACAGCGCCACTTTTTCTTTTTTTGCTTATGTGGTACTGAGGAATCGAACTGAGGTCCTCATGCATTTCAAGGCAAGCGCTCTACCACTGAGCCACCTTCCCAGCCCCTACTTTTTCTTATGTAATTTTATTTTCATGTATTATTCTTTTTATTCTTTTATTTATTTTTATTATATATTATTTATTTTATTATATATTTTGTTCTTATGTAATATTTATCATTTTATATATACATTATTCTTCATTTTCATTATCTATTTTCTTTTTATATATTATTCTTTTACATATAATTTATTATATGTTAATTTTATATATTATTCTTTTATTTTAATTTTTCATTATTATGCTTATGTAGTTGTACAAAGGAGTTGCCATTTAACAGAGCAGTTTATGAATTCAATATATCAATACAATATGTCTCAATATCACCCTTTGCCACATTATCATCCATCCCTCCCTACCTAACACTTCCTTCCCTCTTATTAACTTTGTAGAATATACATTGCATTCTTATCTGCATTTTCTCCCTCTTCTCCTCTTCATTTGTCTACCCCATGCCCTCACCCATTTCCAGTACCTGCTTCCTGGTGTTTTATCTTCCTGAACTTTGATTTTGCCTTTATAAGTATTACACTCTTTGAGATTTCCCTTGAATCTACTGCATTTCAGTGGGTACATTGTAAACTCTTGCATGCCACTCAACATATTTATTTCTGAGTTGGTAAGCTAAATCTAACTTCTACACATAAGGGAAAAATAGGTCCTTTGTCTCTCATGACCTGACCTACATAACGTAATTTTTTCCAATCTTTAAATTTCTTTTAAAACTAGTACAATATCATTCTTTTTCAGGGGTGAATGAAATTTCATTGTGTTTATATACCTGCTTCTTGATCCATTCATCCACTGAGAAATATCTGGACTGATTCCATACCTTGGCTATAGTGAATAGTGCTGCAATAAACATGGTTGTGCTGGTGGCTTTACTGTATCTGGGTTTGTACCCTTTCAATTTATTACTGTATATATATATATATATATTATATATTTTGATTATATATTATATATTATTCTTTTATTTTATTATGGAATATATTTATATATTAATAATGCATTATTTTTTCCTTATGGCCAAATTGTACTATAGCTTCACCCTGTTATCATGAAATTTTACTACAAAACAACTGAAATTGTAATGCACATCATTTATGTGACATTTTGTTGGCCATACATTGTGATCTGGTAATTGACTTAATTTTCCAGTTTAGACTAGATTAACTTATAGACGATAACAACTGGCAATCACTAAAAAGGGCAGATCCTGAGGTGGGTGGGCAGTGCATTTGAACCCAGTTTGCATAATGTCACTTTTTAAGTGTTTTACTTGTTTTCATACATTTCCTTTAGTTAGTTCTAACAGCCATGCTCCCCCAGAGAAAGCTTACATTTCTTCTTTATGGGTGTAGTACTTTACTTTACTTTATTTTATTGTAAAGATGCTGTACAGGGGGGTTACAGTTACATGAGTAAGACAATGAGTACATTAATTGTCAATCATTGTTACCCCTTCCCTTCTTTGTTGTTGGCCCACTATCCCTTTCCCCTTCACTCCCCCACCTCTTCCACTCTCCCCCACCTCTGAAGTTGTAATTATACTGTCCTGTGGGTATCCTGTGTGTCAATCCTGTGTCCTTGTTTCAGTGTTGTACTTTCTTGGTATGTGTAATTCAGTATTTGTGGGTTCACGTAGTCATTAAAACGCATTTGTAGCTTCCCAAAATAATATTTAATACTTTAGTATTTCTGTAGTCATTTGTGGCCATGTGAAAATTTGCATCTCCTGCCCAACTAATCTATTCTAGGAGAACAAAATGCTCATACTGGACACAAATGTCCTTTTATGGTTTTATTTTTTTCTCTTTTCTGGTTCTATTTAGTGCCATATTTTCACATTTTTGAATTTTCAGTTATTCCCCTATTTAAACTGGACCCCTGCTCTAATGTTGAAGTGCTGTTAGCGAACCAAAAATGGAGGAAAAATACAAGGGTCATGGAAATCTCATTTTGACATCAGCACAGTAATGTTTTCTGGAAGTTCACCACTAATAAATTCACATATCTAGAAAAAGCAAGAAAATATTCCCTGAGTTAAAAGGAGGCCACTCCAGAGCTGAAATAGCATCAACGTGGGTTATGATGCTGTGGAAAGGATTTATGCATAACAACTGACTTCTTTTTTCTTTTTTAAGTCAGTCGTGAGACTTGAATTCAGGGCCTATACGCTGTCCCTAAACTCTTTTGCTCTACTACTACTCCACCACTTTGAGCCACACCTCCACCTCTAGTTTTTCAGTAGTTAATTGGAGATAAAATTCTCAAGGGGTAGTATCTTCCCAGGTTGGCTTCAGACAGCAATCCTGAGTAGAAAGAATTACAGGTATGAGCCACTGTGTCCAGTTACAATTGACTTTTATTATTTACTAATTAGGATTTTATTTTTGAATTTATAATGAGAGGGATTCCTAAGGTTGGTTCCATATATGCATTAAATGTAATTTGAACAAGTTGACTCCCTCCACCATATTCCCATTCTTCCTCTCTTCCTCTCTTCCTCTCTTTTTCAAGTAATATTTGATATTTAATGATTTTTATTGTGTTGCATACAATCACACATATATGAAGCACACACACACACACACACACACACACACACACAATGACCCATGTCTATATCTTCCAGAGTTGACCTTGGAGAACTCTGTTTCCCTGAAGTCATTTCAACATTTCAGGTCACATAATTCAAATCTATTATTCATTGGGAACTGATTTTTTGCAGGGTAAGAAATAAAGATCTAGTTTGTGTTTTGCACACACAGCACAGGTTTGTGTTTTCCCAGAATTGTTTATTGAAGAAAATACCTTTTGTTCATATCTTTCAGCTCATTTGTCACAAATTAGATGGCTATATGTGTATGATTTTATTTCAGTGTCTTTGCTTCCATTGGTCTGTATGTCTTTTTTTGGTGCCAGTACCATGCTTTGTTTGTTATGATGGCTCTGTAGTATAATTTGACATCTAGAATTGTGTAATACATGAGTACTGCTCTTTTGCTCAAATTGCTTTTATGTTTCCCTATGAATTTTAGAATTCATATTTCTACCTCTGCAGAGAATGATATTGAGATTTTGATGGGAATTGCTTTTGGTAGTATTACCATTATTATGATATTAATTCTGTCAGTCCATGAACTGGAATATCATTCCATTTCCTGGTTTAGATGATAACTGATTTTTGTGGATAGTTTTGTTATGAGACTAATTTTCTTTGCCAAGAAAATTATGGTCATATTACCCACCATCGGAGACATGTTAAACCATTCTAAGCTAGTTGTTGCTGGCACATGCATTAGAAAAGGCAGTAGGATGTAAAAAAAATCTCCAACTTTCAAGTGAGGCAGGTTATGAAGAACACAACATTGCAGAGTAATGTGTAAGTGCCTTTTTTTTGATGTGATGCAGGAGATATTTTCCAGGAAGAACAAACTTTAAATCTTGATGAGAATGAAGAAGCTTGTATGTTGTAAATGATAGTTTGGATAATAAAAATGGAAGATTTATAGGAACCGAACCATTTCTTCTAAGGGCAATAGTTTAGGGATCATGGTGATTTTGTAGGACATAAGTATTGGAAATAATCAGAATTAACTGCAAGTGTCCAACGATGCTATATTTTTCTTCTTCCACTAAACTAGATTTCATTACTACTTTATATCAGTGAGTAATCCTCATGATTTCCACTAGACATTTATTTCCCTGGATAATGTAACTAATTTTGTATAACTCCTACCTATTCATGTATCCAATAAAATAATTGGCCCTTTAAGCCTCTGCATAAAAAATTAAAGTATCTAGATTATAGGTATATAAGATTCCAAATCCTCCTTCTCTCTGACTATATCACAGTCTAGTTGGGTACTTTACCATTAACCATATGAACTAGCTTGGGGAGGGGAAGGTCCTATTAGGTATCTCAATACTTTTAAAAGTATATAACACTATCACTAATCTTCAAACTAGGAGAACAAAATAATACATGTGTCAGAGGCTTCTTGTATTGAAGTCACAGTACAAGGTAGGACAAGGTAGGCATGTTTACTGGGACTCATAAATAAAGTGGCATATTATGGTATTCTTGGAGACTTTGAGCCAATTAAAATTATGTGGCAAATTGTTATAGTTTTTTGAACTCCCTTTTTTTTTTAATAACTATGCATTTTATGCATCTTGGCTCTTGTGGTCATGCTTTAAAGCAATTTACATTTCAGAAAAACATGGAAGTCATAAAGTAGGTAAATAGGATCACATGGTATATTGAGATGTTAAGAAATTCCATTTCAGTTTTTCAAACTTCATATTAACCATCTGCTAAGATATAGCTGCAGAACTAGCCATATGTTGAAACCATTCTCTTATCTAATGTATATATTTTTATATATGACTCTGGTTGCTATTGTTTGACTACCTCATGAAATGTATCTAAAGATTTTCTTTTTAATACAGGTCATTTATTTGAAGGGAATTTGGTCACAGTGAACAGTAAGGCAATATTTTCTCGCATTTCATTGAACAGTTTTGAAGAACTGGTCTCATATCCACTTTTAGCTTTCAATTATTCAACATATTTAGTAAAATCTAGAGACTTTACATATATAATGTATGTAAAGCTGAAGCATATTATTTTCATTTTCTAAAAAGTTCCTTCTAATTATATATTTGGCAAGTACATGATATTTCAAGTTGAATTTGGTAGAGACTGTTAAATTGGCTATCTTTTTTACCTTTTATGGAAATTTTTATTAAGATATTGTCAAGATCATTGTTTGATTTAGATTTTCCTAGTTGTATTAACTTCTGGAATAATAATATTTTATAACTATTAGGAAAGTTAACTTAAAATTGTTATTTGAGCATATCCATGTTCATAACAATATTATCCAGGAAGCAAACCATGTCCATAGCACATGAATGGATAAGTAATGTATGATGCATGCCTGCACAATGGAGTATTTCTCAGTCTCAGAAAGAAAGGAAATTTTCACAAGTGCTAAAACATAGTTGAATTGTAAGGAAATTCTGGATGATTCTGATTAAATGAATTATCTATAATAGCCAAATTCACAGAAACATAGAATGAGGTTTCTAAGGAATAAGGAAAGGGGGAAACAGAGAATTTTTATTGTATTGATGAAAGAGTCAGTTGTACAAAGTAAAAACTTCTAGGTATTAGTTATGTAACAATACAACTACGTTTTTGATGGTGTACATTTCTGGACTGTACTTGTCTGTAATTCCAGCTAATCAGGAGAAAAGAGTAATGGGGTTGTTCCAGGGCTAGCCTAGGACAGAATGCACTTCAGAATCTGATGGAACACTCCCTAAACAGCAAAAAAGAACTGGGATCATAGCTTTTTAGAGTACTTACCTAGTAAATAAGGCATTCAATTGAACCTATTGATTGTATATACATACACACAACGTAAAATTTCTTTTTACTATTGATATGTTATAAACTGATATTTTTCTGATTAATTTCAACTGTGTGTGTCCTTTCATTATAAATCCAGTAATTTTAGAAATCCATAAATAAATCACACAAAATTTGTAATATTTTTATATTACAAAAGTAAAAATCTCTGCTCAAGAAATGTTTACCTCAATTCTTTGTTTTATTTAATCATATGAAAAATTAACAGGCAAATTTATGGTCAGATTATTAGCACATGATCCTCAGTATGTGTATGTCAGGGGCAGGTCCTCACATCTGCATGTCTATGTATTTGTGCTAAAAAATGTGGGCAAATCTCCCTGTTAAGTTGCTGTCAGTTAGGCCTCCTATCATGTAACAGTTGACTAGCCCCATCTTTCTAAGAGTTTTTCCTCTGCTAGGATGCCACGTTATCGTTCTCACTGATGTCTCTTCATACACTTTTAACAATTATTTTTGTATGTTTTTATTGTAAAAATGCTGTACAGAGGGGTTACAGTTACATGAGTTACAGTTAATGAGTACATTTCCTATTGTGAAGTGTTTTCTCCCTACCATCCCTCCATCCCCTCCCTCCCACCTCCACAACTGCCTCCCATGCCCATGCTTTCCCCCCTCCCCCCAGCCCCCGCCGAAGTTGTAAAGTTCGTTTTAAACCTAGTGTTTTGCACATCTCATTGTTACAATGGGTCAACTTGTATCCTTATTTAAGCATTTTGTTTTTTCCCTTCCCCTCTCTGAATTAGAAAAGTGTATATACAAGATTCAGGGCCCCGACATCAAATACAGTGAAAACAGGGGTTATACCGTGGGGGAGGAACATACAAAGCAAAAAAAAAAAATCACATGGTACATTATAAATAAATTAGAAACAATAGCAAGAAAGAAAAAAGATATTTGTGTCCCTATCTTGGGGTTCATTTTGCTTAACATCTGCTCATTGTTTCATATGTACATAGCTTTTGGCCTTTTCTGCTTGTCTTACACATGTACTAGTTATTGCAAATAAGGGAAACCATGGGACCTATGTTTCTTTGGGCCTGGCTTACTTTACTTTATATAATTTTTTCCAAGTCCTCATATACTTTTGATGGCCTTCTCTTGTTCTTCCTTTCTTGATTTCTTCAATGCTGTTTCTCTCTCTAACCAATGTCTACTAAGATGAATATTTTCCAATTATAATGTTTTGGACTTTATTAATAAAAGCTCTTTATCAATCATTGCTTTCATTGTAGGTGTTTTTTCTCTTTAAAAATTTATTCCCATAATTTTAACCTTTACATCTAAAATAAAATGAGCCAAATAACTTAGTTCCTTATTCCTAAATCTTGGTAGTGGCCTTAATTAGAGTTAGGCTAGAACTTAAATTAAGAGAATCCCAAAGGAGCAATAAAGGAAACGATTGTACCCTCCCGCATTAACTTATTTAATGAACATTTGTTGAATCTTTATACATGTGATAGAAACTAAGATTATAACAAACTATGAGAAACAATTTAGAAAGAGAGTGACATAAGCAAGTCAATGGTTTTAGTTTAGTGGGATTATATTTATGATAAAATGATTAGTTATGGAAATAAAAAATTTAAGAAAGGAACTTATAATTAGCACCGGTGAATCTTTACCTTACTCTGTGAAAGGAAATGCTACAATGCTACAATACCCTGATTGATAGCATTTATTGATTCTCCACAGTGTAAATATCTATATCAAGGATGTTTGACACTGAACCTCGAGTTGGAAAGAAGCCTGTTTCTAAGGACCATTTATGAACCAGGTGCTCAGGATACTGTTTTTGCAACTGACTAGGAGTGCTAAATAAATGCTTTCCTGAAGGATACCATTTGATGGGAAACTGGTGCTTCAGTAGTTAGCTAGATAAAGATGATAGACAAGGCAAGAAATGGATTTCTACTAGAGAAATAACATGTGGAAGGCATATAGTTTTCCAAAGACTGTTGTTTGTGGGAACATCAATGATTATATTTAAATGTAGTGAAGTATAGGCAGAAGGGAGCAGTGTTGAGATGTAGAGGAAGCCTTTATTTGGTTAGAGGGCTGAACCCAAAAAAGAATCTCTATGAGAGATAGAACATACTAAATGTCTAGTTTCTTTTGACTTAGGTGCAATATCCTTGGTTGAATATTTGCTATGATTTAGGCTTGGCAATATAAAGATGAATAATATATAGTTTTTTTTTCTCTTGAGTAAATTCCAGTTGAGTAAGAGACTAATCAGAAGTTTGGTTGGTAAATGATATCTTTATAGATGATCACAGACTAGAATAGCCTCAGATTCTTTGTTGTACTTTGATGAAATGAAGCTGACCCTTGGATGAGAAGATATAGAAAAAGATGGTGGGAGGTATTTGGGAATGTGTCTTGGTGGTAGAGTGTTTGTCTGGGGGGATGGTCATGCTGTCTCTCAGTGAGAATTTTAAATGCTATCCCAAGGAGATAACATTTAGACTGAGTAGTGTAGGGAAGAGCTAAGAGACAACCATTAAGTTTTAGAGAGATAGATATTGAGAAGTATAGACAGGTAAAGAAGGAAGAGTTGGTTTCCTGTGGTAGATTTCCACAGATTTATGACTTTGATTGTTTGTGTGATAGGTCCCTTGCTATCCTTCTTCTACAGTGTTCTATTTTGATTAGCACTCTTCCTTTTTCTTGGTATTTCTATTACTTCAGAGATAAACTCAATGCCTATACTCAGATATTTTTAGAAGCAATTAAAAGGTTAATTTAATTTTATTGTCAAGGTGATATACAGAGGGGTTACAGTTACACACAAAGGTAATGAGTACATTTCTTTTCACATTGTTATCCACTCCCGCATTTTTCTCCAACTTTCCTGCCCCCCAATCCCCTGCCAAGTTGTAAAGCTCATTTCCGACATAGTGTCTTGTGAGCATCCCAGTTGCACTGGCTCACCCTTCGTCCTTTGTCTCACCTCTTTGGTGTTCCCCTAACCGTCCCCAAATCAGATGAATGTATGTGCAAGACTCAGGGTACCAAAATCAGAAACAGCGACAACAGGGGGGAAATTAAAGAGAAAAGAAATAGCTTCACACAGTACATTAAAAACAACAACCAAACCCTTTTGTTTCCATATCTTGGAGTTCATTTCGATTAGCATTATTTTATATGGTCATATGTACATAGCTATTGAGCTGTAGAAGAAATCAAATTGAGCTATTATTCTGGCACAGTAAAACGCAAAAGAACATATAGTTTAATGGATTTTTTAAAATATAGGCAACTACTTCATCCATCCATTGACTCAGGATCTAAAACAATTCCAGCACCTCAAAAGTTCCTATGAACATTTTCCCTCCCAATGCCTTTCCTCAGAGATAATCATTGCTTTGATCTTATCCATAGTTCATTCTGTTTGTCTTCAATCTGTTCATGGCTTTTTCACTCAAGATAGTGTCATTGTTTTGTGGGTTTTTATTGTGTGTTGTCTCGTAAACTCAGTGGCAGGCTTGCTAAGCATGTACTCTACCATGTGATCCATGACTCTGGTCCTTTTGGTTTGTACTTTTTCCAGTTTGACCTTGATTTATACTTCTCCTGCCTCTGAATTCAAGGACTTGGGATTGTTGGCATCTACCACACCTGGTGTCAGTATAGTGTTATCGAAATTCATGTTGTGTTTGTAATTTGCTCTGTATATTGTAGTATTCTTTCAGTAACTGTATCTAGTTTATGCATTTTCTTAATGACAAAATATTGGATTTTTTCTCTGCTTATTGACTATCATCAGTCAAGCTATATGAATATTTTGGACAACTCTATATTTTCATCTCTTATCTGTAAACCAAGACATGGAATTGTGTGTAATATAGTTGCATGTTTAAAATTATACAATATTTTAAAAAGTTTCCTAAGTTGTAGTATTTTACAACCCCACCAGAAATAGGAGAAATCTACTGGCTTCACATCCACCAGAATTTTCTATTGTTAGTCTTTTCAACTGTATTGACTCTAATAGTGCGATGTGGTATTTCATTATGGCAAATTTTCTGTTTTTGCTGAACTTAACTCTTGTTTTCTCATGAATCTGCAAACTCCTTAGACAAAACTTTGGCCTCCGAGAAGCCACAATTCCATTGTGTTTTATAAATTAATTCAATTGAGTCACAAAAACCACAAAGTACTATCACTAAAATAAAATGCAGAGTGAATTACTATTCAAAACTATTGGTGATGGTAGGAGGAAACAAAGGAAGAGGCAATAATGCTATATAACTGTAACCCCTCTGTACAGCACTTTTACAATAAAAAAGTACAAAAATATTTGCTAAAAATGTTTGCATTATTTTACGTATAAGTTTTCCTTGTAGAAGGAAAATAAATACAAGTTTATACCTAGACAACACATTAAATGATTAATAATATAGAAATGAAAACTGGCAGGTTTGATAGAGATACTGAATAGAGACTAAAATATTATCACAAGAATAACTTGGCAAGGTTTAGGAAAGACATAATAGTTCTTGCTTCAAAGATCTATAGTTTATGAAATTTTTACACTATTAATTACTAGGTCAAATGATGTGTGTGTGTGTGTGTGTGTGTGTGTGTGTGTGTGTGTGGTTTTTACTAGGGAAGGTAAATATCCAGAAATGGTTCATGATCTCCAGGAAAAGAGCAAGTAAATAGCGTAATAGTTTAAAAAAGTATTGTTTCAAACTTTCTCTACATATGTTTTTAATTAACTTTCCAATTTATTTATATTTTTAAGAATTTAGATAAATACAATTCATCTTTGTCATGAGTTTTATTCTCCTCTCTTCTCAGTATTCCAATTCCTAACAGAGCTAAATAAAAACACAGCTTCTGCTAAATATCTAATTGCTCCAAAGCTTGAGCTTTCCTTGCTAAGTTATGTTAGAACATAGAAGCATGATTTATTTCATCAACTTTTCAAAAGCTACTGTTGGTCTAGTCCAATAAAAGTTGAAAGGCCCTAGAACTTCTACTCTTTATGTAGAGATAAAATATGAAGAGGGTTGTGTCTCTGGTGTGTTATTTTCAGTTTGACTTAAGAAAATTCGATCCACTTGATCCATTTGATCTTGACTGACTTCCTTAAGGAGAACACTTCCATTTCGGAGAACAAATGCCTGTTTGAGCTTATCCTACTTCAATATCTAAATTATAATAAAGTGCTCCAAGTACTAGAGACAAGATAAGTCCTGATAAACACTAGTGGCTTAGATAATCTTCTTTAAGTATACATTATTGATCTTCTTACTTTTCAACTTCCTATTCAAAAATAGTGAACATTTTCTTGTACATATAAGGAATCCATATTTGTACAGTAAAAGAAAAGCTTCTTAACTTTATAAAATTGGAATGGGAGTCTTTCTTCAGCACTGGAAATTGATGTCAAAATCTGTATATGAGCCAATTTAGGGCACTGTAATCTTCATTTTTCTGTAGTAAGGAAGGTAGAAGTTATGATATAGACATTTGATCCAATATTCCCTGTATTGAACTCAAACTTTGATCTTGTTTTGCCTAGTGGTTGGCATGGTAGGAAAGTAAGATCTACTGATCAATTCCATTTTTTACTTTATGCAGTTAATGTTGATGGATCTCTATCTTTTCTTTTGGCTACTGTTTTTCTGCAATCTCCTACCTTTATAGTCACCTCTGTACATCCATGCTAAGAGCAAAATTTGAAAGCTTTCATGTTCCAATAGATGTGAGTCTTATAATAATCCTTACTTAACTTTGTTATCTCTGTTTTCTCTTGCTTTCTCTTTGGTCTCACCAGTTTCTGGTCAAATAAAATTATGTTCTTATGTCCAGTTCTAAAGTGTGTGATCTCACTCATCCTTTTGGAGTCATTATCATCTCTGATTCTTATTCCTCCTTGAAATCACATTTCTAAATCCAGAGATAAAGCCTGCTCTTCCCTCTCCTTACTCCTTAGAGAGAGATCTTTTGTCTCTTTGCAAAGTTTTATGCTGTTATGAATCTCAATCCGTAATTTCTAGGATATTGTTTTCTTATAACTGACACTAATTGCACTGTGTTTTCTCGGTTTTTATTTGGAAAAAATTATGGTAGAAGGCAGCAAATTACTATAAAGATTATGTTGTGGACATGACTCATCAATCCAGTAATCAGTGTTATAAAGTGAAAAACTCAGTCTCTATTCCAAAATGATAAGACATGTTAAAATAAGGTAATCAGATCTCACAAAAACTAGTATGTAAAATATGAATGCAGTTTATTCATCTGAAATGAAAAATGTAGCTTTCAGAATGAAATGGCCAGAACTATCTTCCTATCTCAACAATGTACTTATGATTTGAATGATGTAGGTAGAATAAAATTATTAGATAAATAGACTAAATGTATGCCAGCTTCTCTCTTTAAAAGTTTATTGAGTCCAGCTCCTCAAGAAGCTTTTTGGCCATGAAAACTTTGTGTCTAGGAAGGTATCTTCTATCCTAGTTGCTGTTGGATTTTTCAGTGTGAATGTTGGCTTCTGCCACAGTCTTAAGGAATGTGTTTTTATCTTTTGTGTTTACTTTCTTATTTCAGTTATTGGAAGAAAACCCCAACTTCTCCTACTTCCCTCATGTACATCTGTGACTTACTTTGATGATCATACAATGAATTACGTGTAAATATGTACTTTAAAATATATATGGTGCTACACACAAACCTTTATATTTGGAAATCTAGCCCTAAAAAGCATATGGCAAAACAGTATGTGCACTTCCAATTCCTTTCATAGACAATTTTGAGCACTTGGAAAATATCTTTACCTAGCTCATCTTGATGTATTTTTCTGGTTGTCCAGGTATGCTCTGTACATTGGAGAAACAAGTTAAGTATATGTTGAATTAGGAAAAGGAAAAGTACATGTTAGGAAAAGTGTATATTAAAATACAACTCCGGAATTCCAGTATTGGTAGTAAATTGTGAGACATATTTTTAGAGATAATACAAGGTATTAAAAGAGATGAGCGTGTGATCATATTTTCTAGGCATACAAACTATGAGAGGGTCAGAATTTAAATGACTTTCTTTAGTGCAGAAGGATACAGTAAAGGGGGAAAAATGGAGTCCATAATTTAGGGACATCTAAGAAATAATATTGTGTGGGTGTGAAAAATGATTAGGATATTTCTGGTCAGATTGGAAGAATGCATTCCATTATGTTTGGGAAGGTTGAGTTTGGTATAGGAGGGTTGCAGTTAAGAGGCAAGAGGGCAAAAACTGGAAAAGTCAGTCACAGGTGATTCTGAAGGACCTCCATCTTGATTGCAAATCTTGGTTGCTTTCTGTACGCAAATGGAAAACATGACTTTTAATTTTAGCAAAGTATATATTTTGTTTTTAAGAATAGATATCTGCACATTGGACATGATGGCTTGGAGAAGAGTCAACCTAGGAACCAGGAGTCCAGTAATCAATGAATGAATGGAGTAGGTCAGTGATTGATGTGTGGCTCACACCTATACTCTTAGCTACTCAGGAGGCTGAGATCTGAGGATAGAGGTTCAATGCCAGACCAGGCAAAGAAAGTCCATGAGATTCTTTTCTCCAAGTAACCACCAGAAAACCGGAAGTGGCGCTGTGGCTCAAGTGGTAGAGTGCTTATCTTGAGCTGAAGAGCTCAAGAACAGCTCCCAGGTCCAGAGTTTAAGCCCCACAACCAAGAAAGAAAGAAAGAAAGAAAGAAAGAAAGAAAGAAAGAAAGAAAGAAAGAAAGAAAGAAAGAAAGAAAGAAAGAAAGAAAGAAAGAAAGAAAGAAAGAAAGAAAGAAAGAAAGAAAGAAAGAAAGAAAGAAAGAAAGAAAGAAAGAAAGAAAGAAAGAAAGATTTGAGGTTCATTTCTAAAATTAAAACTTGTAAGACATCATGACCAAATTGATACAAAGAAAAAGGAAAAGAAAAAAGGAATGGAACAACTTCAAATTTTGTAGCTTTGGAGCCTAATAACTAAAACATCTAACAAGACAGAAGAAACATAGAGTAGGCACAGTGAAAGATGATCTGTTGTCCAGGAGGAGTCTGGTTTACTTTTCTTCCAGTATGTCCATGTCTCTCAAGAAATAACTGCAAATGTACCAGGGACACCAAGAAAGATTTGGGAGAGATTATGTACTTCTGAGGCTAATTCTAACTAAATACAGCCTGTAGACTAAAAAGAGAAGTTAAGAAGTTTAAGCAGAGCAGGAATGCTTCTCTTGTGAAGATTTGTTTGGGAATCAACCAAGAGATCTAAATATACTTCAAGTGGCAGGGGATGTAGCTCAGAAGAAGAGTGCTTACATAGCATGCACAAGGTCATGATTTTGTTCAACACACACACATGCACGCGCACGCGCACGCACACACACACACACACACACACACACACGGACAAGACAATGTTTCATATTTGTTAAGGAGAATATGTGAAGGGAGTGGCTATGCAGTTGAGAGTAATCAGTAAAAAGTCTCTTCAACCCTCACTCCACCCCAGTCATGTCTAGACTTTAATTTTGTGTCTCTAAGATTGATCTAAGATCTCCAGTAGTATAATTAGTTTACTTCTGAAAGTTACCACAATAGTTACTAATCTGTCATTTCCTAAAGCTTTTAATTAACTCCTTTCCTTTTACTGTTTCTTAGATTTGTAATTTATTTTTGACTCTCATCTTGTGCTTCTTAATTTCCTCAACCAAATAATAAACTTCCTTTTCCATCCACTTCATTTCTTCTAACTCTTATTTTCCCTTTGATATCACTTTGAAAAAGATCCTCAGCCTTTCTGGTCTTCAAGTGTCAAGCTATTATTTTTTGAGACAGCTTCTTTCCCTGTCTTCAGAATACTTTACCAATGATGTAGATATTGTTATATATCTTTGTTCTTTCATTTCATTCAGACTCCATTCTCTCTATTTTTGCACATTCATCTTCTAAAGCCTTTTATAACCCTTTCTCATTCTTTCCCTTTTGTAAGAAAAAAAAATTACTTGTTTATAATGCAGTGCTATGGATTGAACCACGAGCCTTATATATGCTAGGTAAATACTCTATCACTGAAAAACCTCAGCAAAACTTCCCTTAATTTATTGTACACTGTATGTCCACAAACTCTAAACACTAGTTCGGAGAAAATTAGCATCACACTTGAATATCTGACAAGTTTGGGGTATAACTATCCTTTTATATTCATGTCTTATACTGTTGGTGTTTCAAAATCTACTATATCATGAATAGAATGTTAATTGAGAAAGATTTAAAATTAATGTTTCTAGTATTCTATAAGTGGTAGTGCTCTGCCATAAATGTTTACATATGAATTTTTCTTTTAGAGAGGATTTATGACTTTAGTTAATTTTTAAGAGTTTTTGAGATGAAAATAAACTTGCCTACTTATGAGAATGAAGATCAAGATCTTGACTTCAACTTATGTGAAGAACGAACATGATTAGATTTTATTATACATTTGTAACCATTTATCTATTGATGTCACTATTTTTGTTCCTTCTTAAGTCGATTGGTGTTAATATTATATGATTCATGGATCATCTTCCATAAGGCCTAGTAGTTGTACATTGCCTTTCAATAATAATAGCTGTTTTGTTAAGCTTTTGAATCAAAAGCTCTACTTAAAGTTGTTCTTTGGAAAAACTTTTTTCCCCCAAAGAACAAAAATCTGAAACAGAAAATGGGAACTTCTGGCAGCATAGAAGCAAAGTGTGTAATTTTCTAGCCATTCAGCTGCCACCTGCCCTGCCACTAGAGATTCAGTCTAATTATACTCACTGATCTGCGCCAGCCACAGAAAGAGACATGATGTATGTGAAAGGGGAGGTTCTTTGAAGAGTTAAAGCAATCTTTCTTTAAAAGCTGGTTCTGTTTTTGCCTTGCTGCTTGCTTTAACTGCTTCTTCCTGCCATGGTGCAAGCTCAGTTTCCGTAGAAGTAGGTGACAGAGTGGAAGATGACAGTGCTAACATTAATCATGAGGAAGTCTAATTTTCCTAGCCTTCAGTTCCACTAAGTGACAGGGCGATTTTTACTTTTTCTCTTCTAGAATACTAATGTGCTGGATGATATTAAGACTTCCTATTCTCCACAAATTATCCCAGTGTCATTTGCAGGATACTAGTGTTTGGACCATGGGCACATCTGTGTTATTCTTTTCCAGTGTAGGGAACCTCTTGGTAATATGTCCCCCAATCCAGGCAATATGGGTTTGGTGTTTTTTTTTGTTGACCTATTTCTGAATAAATGTCAAAAGCTCCCACAGTGATCAGCTCTTTGACACTGCTGTAGATGGTACATGTGGCTTGCGAGTGTTTTATTACTGATTATTGCAGTCCGTACTTTTGAATATAACATTGATAAGTGATGTTACATTCATTTAGATCCAATGAATATTTATTAGAAAGCCAAGTCTGACTTTGGGACAGTTGTTACAGCTTAGTTGAAGCTGTTTTGGGTTTTATTTTTAAATTCAGATTCTGCAAAAGTTTGATTCATAAAAGTACTTCCTGCAAACTAGGAAAATGGCCCTCAGCATAATTGGACTGTGTTCCCCCTATTCTTGGACCTCCAGTTTCCAAAACTGTGGGAAAATTATTTTCTTTGTTTCAACCACCACTTTATGGTATCATGTTATCTGAGTTCATTTTAAACATCATGTAAAAATAACATCATTGAAATACTAATTAGGAAGTAAGATTTTGTACTGAAATGTTATTACTTGCAGTCACAAGACTCTGGTAGCATATACCATTTCTGGTATAGAGAACTAGAACTAAATACATGCAACGTGCAATACATATGGAGCACCATAAAGTTCCCTCACACACTACTAATTCATCTCTAAAATGTGTTAGTGAACTTCTTTTGTGTGCTGAAGAAACCAGTAATTGTTACTATCCAATAGTATTGCCCATATTTCCCATAGATTCCATTTGAGCTGCTCATCTGTGTTCATGATATCACTATTCCATCACACTTATTAGCCCACAAATGGCCACTTCTTTGTTTTTTTTTTTTTTCTGCTTATGTTGTGCTGAGGAATTGAACCCAGGGACTCATGCATGCATGGCAAGCGCTCTACCACTGAGCCACCTTCCCAGCCCCCACTTCTTTGTTTTAAACACTATTTTGCTTCTTTCTTCAATCTCCTTCTGTTTTCCCCTATTTTGAGAAAAAAAATCTAAGGAATTTTTTATCCATATGTTCTACAAAATATTGATTGTGTATTTTGTCACAATATATATACATGTGTGTGTGTGCACACACACACACACTCCCTCTGCTTATTTAACTCTCCAGCTCTCTTCACTAATCTTAATGCTAAGTGCATCATCTCTTTGTTCTAGGTCATCAGAATTCTCTGTAGCATGGAAATAAACTTAGCAAAACTTCAAGGTGTATTCTCATTGGGCAGATATAATCTTGAATGGGATTTTTAGCTTGTGCTAATTTGTTTTATGTTGTTTTAATCAAATACTTAGAACCAGCAACTTATTAAAAATAGAAGTGTTTGGCCCATGCTTCTGGTGACTGGAAAGGCCAAGAGCATAGCAGCAGCATCTGGTTGGCATCTGGTGAGAGTTTCTTGCTGCATCATAGCGTGGCAAAGGTGTCACAAGCCAGGCAGGACAAGTAAGGCCATTCATGCGTCAGGAAGGCTCCACATTCATAGCTTCATTGAGTCCTAATTAACAGCCAAAGGCTCCACCTCCAAGTAACATTTGTAAGATGGTAGCTTTAAATGCAGACACAAGAGAATTAGAAATGGATATAGAATACTTTGTTATAAACATTTAATACAAATTGAAGCATGTTAAAACACTCATGTAGGCTTGTTTACAGACATGAAATGAAGTACTGTTTTTATTCAGACCTACTACTGAAACTTTAGGATTGAACAAAACTAGGAAAAAATAAAATGTTAGGATTGGGAATTTAAGGAAATTGAAGACTTTACAATGAAAGTAAAAAAATGCAGTGAGAAAGCAAAACAAACATATGGAGAGAGAAAAAGAAAGCTAATTTTTTAAATCTTGTATCCTTTTTTTTCAAAGTGTTTTTTTTATTATTAATAAGATTTTTTTATTTTGAAAATACCATACAGAGGGGTTACAATTACATGAGCAAGGTAATTATATTTCATATTAAGCATTGTTGCCTCCTCCTTTGTTTCCCCTTCCCATCCCTGCCCTCCCATCCTCCCACTTCTCCCCCAACCATAGTTGTAAAGTTCATTTTTCAACATAGCATCTTGTACATTTCATTGTTGCAATGGGTCACCAGTATTCCTATTTAAACAATTTGATTTTTCTCTTCCCCTCCCCAAATTATACCAACATCAAATACAGTGAAAACAGGAGTTATACTGTGAGGGAGGGACATACAAAGCAACAAAATTATCTTATAAATATGGTAGAAACAATAACAAGAAGGAAAAACCATTTGAGTCCTTATCTTGGGGTTCATTTCACCTAACATCAACTTATCTGACTGTTTCTGCTTGTCTCAGACATATACTAGTTATTACAAATAAGGGAAACCATGGGACCTATGTTTCTTTGGGTCCGGCTTACTTCACTTAATATAATTTTTTCCAAGTCTTTCCATTTCCTAACAAATGAGGCAATTATTTCTGATAGAGGCATAGAATTCCATTGTGTATATATACCACATTTTCTTGATCCATTCATCTACTGAGGGTCATCTGAGTTGGTTCCATATCTTAGCTATGGTAAATAATGTGGGGGGAGGATGGGATGGGAAGGGGAAACAAAGGAGGAGGCTACAATGCTTGATAAGAAATGTACTCATTATCTTGCCCATGTAATTGTAACTCCTCTGTACAGTATTTCACAATAAAAAAAATAATGCTGCAATAAGCATAGTCATGCTGGTAGCTTTAGTGTGGTCTTGTTTTTGATCATTTGGGTAAATGCCCAAAATGGGATTTCTGGGTCATAGGGGAGCTCTATGTGGAATCTTTTGAAGAACCTCAATACTACTTTCCAAAGTGGTTGAACAAGTGCTGGAGTAATATCAATACCAAATTTCAAACTCTACTACAAAACAGCTTGGTACTGGCACAAGAACAGACCTCAAGACCAATGGAATAGAATTGAAAACCCAGAAATGAACCCACAGATCTATAGCCATCTAGTCTTCAATAAGGGAGCTAAAAAAATAGAATGGAAGAAAGACAGCCTATTCAGTAAATGGTGCTGGCAAAATTGGTTAATCATTTGTAGAAAACTAAAGCTATACCTTTATATATCACCCTGCAACAGAATCAACTCCAAATGGATCAAAAACCTCAGAGTCAAAACAGATACCCTGAAAACATTATAGGACAGAATAGGAGAAACCCTAGGTATCCTTGGCACAAGCTGAAATTTTCTTAATAGAGACCCACAGACACAACAAATGAAAGAAAGGTTGGACAAATGGGATTGCATGAAATTGCAGAGCTTCTGCATGGCAAAGGACATAGCTAGCAAGATCAATAGAAAGCCTACAGACCGGGAGAAGATTTTCACTAGCCATACAATGGACAAGGGTCTCATATCTAAAATATACCTGGAACTTAAAAAATTAAATCCCCCAACAACAAATCCTCCAAGAAACAACTGCCCAATAAATAAGTGGGCTAAAGGCTTACAGAGAAACTTCTCTGAAGAGGAAAGAAGGATGGCCAATAGACACACAAAGAAATGCTCAGCCTCCCTAGCCATAAAAGAAATGCAAATCAAAACAACACTGAGATACTACCTCACCCCAGTTAAAATGGTTATAATCAAGAACTCTAATAACAACAAATGCTGGAGGGGATGTGGACAGAAGGGAACCCTACTGCATTGTTAGTGGGAGAAAGCAAGTTAATTAACCAGCAATTGGTCTATCTCTTTTTACTGTTGGTGGTAGATACTACTGGCTATTTTCCAGTATATTTTCTCTTCAGTAATATAACCTTCAGTTAGGCATTGACCTGAGTCTTCACTACATTTCTCAGTTATGTAAGTCCACATGTCATGAGTTTGGGTCAATAGTCTATGAACAGAAATGGTGAGAATGCTTTCTAAGCCATTTAATTGAAAATGCATGTCTTCCTTCTGTCTCTATCCTCCTATGTTTTAGTTATAATATAGTCAGGATCATAGAACATAGAACATGATTTGAATTGTGAGGGATAAACCACATAAGGTCATTCGAAGGGCAATAGGTACAAATAAAACTGGTCTCTTCTTGATGAAGACTGGGACTCCTACCATCTGGGACATACCAACATTTCAGAATCTTCTCCCCAAATCTTATGTTACACCTAACCTTAAATCACCACCTGCAGTTGATCTTAAAGTTTGAATTAATCCCTAAAGACCTTTCCTGAAAATTTCTACCTGCTGAGCCCTGAGATGGAAAGTTAGTGCTTTGGAGAGGAATTCCCTTATACCTGCACATCAGGCAATTCTAGAACTCATATCTTTTCTAGCAAAAGATACATGGGATTGAGTGGCTGCAGCTGCATCTCAAACCATTGTGGCTGCTGCCACCATGAAGTATCCCCAGAAAAACCTCCAGGTACATATATTATCACTACCTACAACATCCATCTTCAACTACTGATTTACTTTTTATTGACCCTCATTTCTATACTACATAGAGCAAAAAACAGGTTGAGAAGAAGATAGATTCCATCATGTACAGGTTGAAGTACCCCGCATTGTATTTCCTCAATTCAACTCCTTTCTACTCTTACAAATCTTCCTCATTAGAGATACTGTTATCCCAAACATCTCATGCCTATCTTATATGAGAGCTAGTGAACAATAGAAAATAATTACTCCAGATACAAGAAAGAATGGTTACATTCAACTTCCATATAGAATCTTTTTAAATATGATTTTATCGTAAAAATACTGAACAGAGGGGTTACAGTTATATGAGTAAGGTAATGAGCACATTTTCTTTTCTTTTTTAGGGGGAGGGGGTCCGGTTGTGGGGCCTGAACTCTGGGCCTGGGCACTGTCCCTTAGCTCTTCAGCTCAAGGCTAGTGCTCTACCACTTGAGCCACAGCGCCACTTCCGGCTTTTTACTTTTTGCTTATGTGGTGCTGAGGAATCAAACCCAGGGCCTCAGGCATGCAAGGCAAGCACTCTACCACTGAGCCACCTTCCTAGCCCAATGAGCACATTTTCTATCAAGCATTGTTACCTCCTTCTTTGTTTTTCCTCTACCACCCTTCCTTCCCCAACCTTTCCAACTCTTTCTTGCTCCATCCTTCTCATCTCCCATCTCCCCAACCCTCCACTCTCCACCAAAGTTGTAAAGTTCATTTTCAGCATAGTGTCTTGTACATCTCATTGTTGCAATGGGTCAATCTGTATCCTTATTTCAGCATTTTGTTCCCTTCCCTCCCCAAATCAGAAAAATGTATTTACAAGATGTAGGTCCCCTGAATCAAATACAGTGAAAACAGGGGTTATACCATGGGGGAAGAACACACCAAAGAAACAAAAAGAAATCACATAGTACATTATAAATATGTTTAAAAACAATAAGAAGCAAGGAAAAAACACTGTGTTCCTATCTTGGGGTTCATTTTGCTTAACATCATCTTATATGGTCATATGTACATAGCTTTTGACCTTCAAAAGACTCCACATAGAGCTCACCTATGACCCAGCAATCACACTTTTGGGCATTTACCCAACGATCACAAACAAGGCTATACTTATTGAAGCATTATTTACCATAGCTAAGATATGAGACCAGCCCAGATGCCCCTGGGATCAAGAATGGATCAAGAAAATGTCACACACACACACACACACACACACACACACACACACACACACACACACACACACACACACACAATGGAATTCTATGCTATGCTTCCATCAGAAAGATGGCATCGCCCCATTTGTTAGGAAATGGAAAGATTTGGAAAAAAATATATTAAGTGAAGTAAGCCAGGCCCAAAGAAACATATGTCCCATGATTTCCCTTATTTGCAATAACATGTATAATCTTTCTTAAGCTGTACTTTCGTGTAATCTCACTTCTTTTGGTCCTCAGACTCTATTTTTGTCTGTATCTTTCAAGAATACTTGAGGTATGTGGCAAAGAGAAATTAAGAAGTTTAGGTCCTACTTGTACAATGATATTCAATTTTCTTTTTAGCTAATGAACCCAGTATTCTAATCAAATTTGTGTATGGATCTATTTATAGAAGTTTAATATGTTTGGAAATTATATGACTAAATTAAAAAATAAAAAGCACTCTAGACACTGGACCACTTTGGAAAGTGAATGACCTATGAATTTGGTTGCTTCCTTCCAAGAGTATTATGCCTTGTTCTTCCTTAGACATTTATTCTTTTTTCCCCCTCCTTGTATAGAGACAAGACATTTTGTGCCAGCAGCTTAAAGAAGTATGTTTGCTTTGACTCTGAGGTCTCTGATCCATTTGGAGTTGATTTTGGTGCAGGGTATTATATAAGGACCTAGCTTTAGTTTTCTACAGATGACAAACCAATTTTGCTAGCACCATTTACTGAAGAGGCTGTCATTCTTCCTTTCTATTTATTTAGCTCCCTTATGAAGATTAGATGGTTATGGTCTGTGGGTTCAGTTTTGGGTTTTCAATTCTATTCCATTGGTCCTGAGGTCTGTTCTTGTGCCAGTACCAAGCTGATTACTATGGCTTTGTAGTAGAGTTTGAAATTTGGTATGGATATTCCTCCAGCACTATTCTTTCTGTTAAGGATTGTTTTTGCTATTCAAGGTCTTTCATTGTTCCATATGAATTTTGGGGTTGCTTTTATTTCCTTGAAGAATGAGGTTGGAATATCGATACGTATAACACTGAATTTGTAGATAGCCTTGGGAAGTATTTCCATTTTTGCAATGTTGATACTTCCAATCTAGGAGCATGGGAGGTTTTTCCACTTTCTAAGTTCTGCTTTGATTTCCTTCTTCAGGTTTTTAAAGTTTTCATCATAGAGATCCTTCACTTCTTTAGTTAAGTTAATTCCTAGGTATTTTATTTTTTGTGGGGCTATTACAAATAGAGTTGCTTTCTTGATTTCAGCCACATTATTCTCATTGTTGGCATACAGAAAAGCCATTGATTTTTTTAGGTTAATTTTATAACCTGCTTCTTTGCCAAAGTTTTGAATCAGCTTGAGTAATTTGGGAGTGGAGTCCATGGGATTCTTTAAATATAAGATCATGTCATCTGCAAAGAGGGAGAGGTTTATTTCATATTTCCCTATTTGGATCCCCTTTATGTTTGCATCTTGTCTTATTGCTGTAGCTAGGCATTCTAATACTAAATTGAAGAGAAGTGGAGAAAGTGGACACCCTTATCTCGTTCCGGAGTTTAGAGGAAATGGCTGAAAATATTACAGGATGAAATAGGAGAGACCCTAGTTCTCCTTGACACAGGCCGAAATTTTTTAATAGCGACCCAGAAACACAACAAATCAAAGAAAGGTTGGAAAAATGATTGAATGAAGCTGCAGAGCTTCTGCATGGCAAAGGACATAGCTAGCAAGATCAATAGAAAGCCCACAGATTGGGAGAAGATTTTCACTAGGCATACAATGAGGGTCTCATATCTAAAATATACTTGGAACTCAAAAAATCAAATCTCTCAAAAACGAATCCTGAAACAACTGCCCAATAAATAAGTGGGCTAAAGACTTCAAGAGAAACTTCTCTGAAAAGGAAATAAGAATGGCTAATAGACACATGAAGAAATGCTCAACCTCTCTAGTCATAAAAGAAATGCAAATCAAAACAATATTGAAATTCCACCTCACCCCAGTTAGAATGGCTATAATCAAGAACTCTAATAACAACAGATGTTGGAGGGGATGTGGCCAGAAGGGAACCATACTGCATTGTTGGTGGGAGAGTAAACTTGTTCAACCACTTTGGAAAGCAGTATGGATGTTCTTCAAAAGACTCAACATAGAGCTCCCCTATGACCCAGCAATTCCACTTTTGGGCATTTACCCAAATGATCACAAACAAGACCATATTAAAACTATCAGCACAACTGTGTTTATTGCAGCATTATTTACCATAGCTAAGATATGGAACCAACCGGGATGCCCCACAGTAGATGAATGGATAAGGAAAATGTGACATAGATAGATAGATAGATAGGAATTCTATACCTCCAACAGAAAGAATGACATTGCCCCATTTGTTAGGAAATGGAAAGACTTGGAAAAAATTATATTAAGTGAAGTAAGCCAGGCCCAAAGAAACATAGGTCCCATGGTTTCCCTTATTTGCAATAACTAGTATATGTCTGAGACAAGTAGAAAAGGTCAAAAGCTATGTACATATGACCAGATAAGATGAAGTTAAGCTAAATGAACCCCAAGATAGGGATACAAGCAGTTTTTTCTTTCTTGCTATTGTGTTTAATAGGTAACGTGATTTTTTTTTTGTCTCTTTTATGTTCCTCCCCCATGGTATAACCCCTTTTTTCACTGTATTTGATGTTGGTATAATTTGAGGAGGGGAAGGGAAAAAACAAAATGTTTAAATAGGGATACAGTTTGACCTATTGTAACAATGAGATGTACAAGACACTCTGTTGAAAAACAAACTTTACAATTTAGGTGGGGGGGAGGTGGGAGAGGAGTGTAGTTGTGGAGGTGGGAGGGAAGAGATTTTAGGGCAAAAACAAAGGAGGAGGCAACAATGCTTCATAAGAAATGTTTATTACCTTGCTCATGTAACTGTAACTCCTCTGTACAATAACACACACACACACACACACACACACACACACACACACACATATACACACACATATTTAGAAGTAAGTTTGAAATAGCTGGAACTACCCAAGATAGTTCATCATTCATATCCCACCTTTGCCAGCTTTGGGGCCCAATGCAGCCCCAAAATTTGATGTTGAGCTAGGAAACCTCAAAGTATGGGAGATTTGTTTTTTTTTAGAAAAAGTATTTTCTCAAAATGAAAAGAGATGAAGGAAAGTAATGGAGGGAGTAAATCTGGTCACGTCTACATTATATGCATCTATACACTTGTCAAAGTGAAAATTCCTTATACAATTAATTGATGGTAATAACAACAATAAAACATTAATAAAAGAAGGAAAAGGATGATCTAGAGGTTAGACTATATGACCAAAATCCCATGGTCTAGGCGTATACACCCAACCTGTAAGCAGAAAGAAGAGGGTCTATAGAAATGGAAAGAAAGCAAGCTCTGTGTTTTTGGCAGATCTGTGACTTTATCTTTTTTTTTTTGTTTGATTTATTAAAGTTGATGTATACTTTACCTAGGGAATAGCTAAGATCCTACTGAGTTGATGGATATTTTCCCCCTGAGTAGAATTTCATTTTCTTTTGTTGTTTTTCCTCTCTCTTTCTTTCTGGAGGCAGTGATGTTTGAACTCAAAGTCTTACATTTGCTATGCTTGGCACTCTACCACTGTACCCACACCTCTAGCCTTATGTTACACTAGTAAAATTTTAGAGAATGAATAGAGTGAATTTTTCTGTCCATGCTGGCCATAAGCCAAGATCTTCCAGATCTCAGCCACCTAGGCTGTCCACCCTGCTTCTTGTGTAAAATTTCTTTATTCAGAAAGCTATCATGTCCTGATATAGTCATTATTTAAAGGGAAAAAATGAGATATGAATAGATATTCTTCCATATATGCTCCGGTTCTTCTCCATACTAAACCCTCCTGAATATAAGAAGAACCAAAATCAAGACATTCTTATGAACTAGAATTTTAAGCTGTCTGCCTATAGGTTTCTTAAAGTCACAAAGCTTTCCTGCTACAGAAGAGCACTGATTTGTTCAGTCTTCTTGTAGGTTTCTTTTTCAACCTCTGAGGTTGTGTTGATTTTCTTGCTACTTGTTCTGTTTCTGCACTTGAGTAATTGGGGCCAGAAGCTGACCCTACTGGTGTATAAAAGTAATTGACCACAGTAAATTTTGCCCTTTGTGTTGCACAGGTAAAGAAAGTCCTTTATTTCACACTACACTGTAAATTATCTGCTCATAGCCAGTTTCTGAAATTGTCTTTCCCAACTTCAGTTAAAGTTCATGGAGTTTGATGGGTAGATTTAGTATAGGATTAATTCCAGAGCCATGACCTTTTTACACACGGGTATTTCGTGTATGGCACTTCCTATTAAGATTGGATCTGATTAGAACATAGATATTTACTCCTTCAAGAGCCGATGGCTGCAGCAGCAGCTCTCAGATACATATTTCAATTACCACTGGATTCTCTCCTAACAAAGCTTTATTGGTTGGGCTGATTTTTGCTTTGCTCTCATGATTATTATTTATTTAACTTTGATTTCATGCCATTTTTTATTTAACCAGCCGTATGTAAAAATATAAATGAAAGGAACCACATGAAATACATCAAAAATAAATGGCCAGGTACATGTTTCAGGCTGTAAGAAGGAATAATGTGTAGACGAAAGCTGGTATTTATATATAAACTCCTATCAGAATGACTGACAAATTTCTAAAATAATACAAAAGCATTGAGCAGAATCTCAGTGGTATTTACTGGTAAATAATATATTTCTTTTTAATTAAATAACATCTGTAAGTTATAAGAGGGGTTGGGGATTTATTGTGACTTTCACCCCACATGTTTACAATGTTTCTCAACCAATCCCATCCCCTCCATTGAACTCCTTTCCCCTTTCTTCCTTCTGAAACAATTTAAAAAGGTTTCACTGTTCTGTTTTCATATATGCAAACAATCCACTTTGGCATATTCATTTCCTTTTATCCTTCTGGTTAGCCCAACTCCTTCCATTACTACCCACCCTCCCAAAAGAACCTCTTTCTTTCCCACAAAACATCTTAATGATCAGCAGCTTTTATTGAGATTTTTATGGTGTTTTTATATATAATTGCACGGTATTTCAAGATTATTCATTATCTTTTGCGTCTTTCAAGTAGTTCCTTAGTTAGATTTGTGCTCTGGCTGTCTTTCTTTCTTTCTTTCTCCTTTTCTTTCTCTCTTTCTTTCCTTCTTTCTTCCTTTCTTTCTTTCTCTCTTTCTATTATTGTATATAGGGGCAAATAATTTTTTTATTGTGAACACACTGTACAGAGGGGTTACAATTACATAGGCAAGATAATGAGTACATTTCTTATCAAGCATTGCAGCCTCCTCCTTTGTTTACCCTTCACATCCCTTCCCAGCCTCCCCCTCTCCCCCCCACCCACTCCTCCCCTCCCCCCACCAAAGTTGTAAAGTTCATTTTCGACATGACAACTTGTACTTCTCATTGTTGCAATGGGTCCACCTGTATCCTTAAATGACTTGTTTTTTAGAGGCAAATAATTTTATATTTCATGCAATAAGAAGTGCTTATAAAGAACACTTCATATTAAAGCACAATTCTAAAGCAGAGGCCTATCCTTACCCCTTTCTTCCAAGTTTGGGACTCATAATTCATTCTTGTTTTGACCATTGCTTTGAATACTAATAACTAATGTGCTACCATTTTCATCATCAGTATTACTATTGTCATTATTATCTTTAGGTATACAAAAGGTTTCAATATAATGTCAGTTTGTGAATATACTGCATCTCAAATTTGCATCTTTATCATTCTTCCCCATCTCTCCCAAACCTACCCCCTCCTCAATATTCCTAATTCCATAGTCACATATATACATTGGATAATATGACTACATTTTCCCATCCTTCTTCTCTCCATTTGTCTACTCTCACACCATTGTTGCCATTTCTTTGTTCATCATTCTGTTTTTGCAGACACATTAAAAGAAAAAAAACTGGGTCCCAGATCTGTCATCAGCAATGTACTTTCCTCACGTAGACTCTGGGAATGTGAATGTGTATATAACTCTAAGTATAGCTACCAAAGCAGAAAATTAGATTTCCGGAAGTTACCTGAGAGATGCCTTTTCCTATCTGAAATTCTCTAAATAAAAAAGGTAGGAGGAAGAAAAACAGATTAAATCAGAAAAGACCATAATGCAATTTATGGGGACAAACTGTAATGGGAATATTAAAATCCTCAAAGCAGAAAGTAAGTCCAAATTCCAAGCTCTGTATGGATAATCTAATTTTATGTACTAAAGAGATTGTGAATTTAGTTAGAAGGTGCTACAAACACAGGAGTCAGTGACAGAGAGCTTCAGGTAAGGAATATGTAAGAAAAGCACGATGATTATCAGGAATTAAGCAACATAGACAGAGGGTATACAAAATGTACCTGGTTTAAGACGTTTGTGGAGAGATTCATGAGCCCTTCTGGATCATCAAGGTTATAATGATCCAGGATAGATAAGAAGAATTAAGGTTTGTTCTACAATTCAAGTCCTCAGTAACTGAAAGGAAATGAAATGTGCAAAGGAAGCAAACGTGTTCTGAGGTAATTACTGCCAGGCGTTAGCAGAAAAGCAATTATAAACAAGAAGGACTAGAAGACTGTGCTGTGAGGCAGGTTGGCACAGCACTGGGCTCTTATGCCTTAAGTCAAACATCTCTGCATTCTCTGTGCTGTTATGTTTACTTACTGGAATTATCCAGTTCTTTACCGGTGAGATGCACATAACAATGCCAGGAGGTTATCTGAGGACTAATTGAATTAATATGTATAAATTATGTCACTCCCACCTACATCGCCCAGGGATTATAGAGTCAAACTTTGTTGGCAATTACAGTTTCAATCCTGATTAGTCTAATTAGTCTCACCTCAGATTTTGGGTTCAGAATAAGAAAGAGTGTTACTTAACTGTATTTGAGACACGCGGTGATAGTCTTAAATTCACTATCAGTCTCACTGATGGGTCTACTTGGATTCTTCTATTCATTCATGAATAAATTCATTGAATAGATATGCACTGTCTGTTTCTGGAGAGACTTTTAATTTTAATTATCAGCAAATAAGATAACTTCATGTAATGGTGTCATAAAGGAAAACAAATTGAAAGGAACAAGGGTGGCTGAGGAAGAGGCTATTAGATTTTTATTTTAAAAAAACTTTAGAATTGTTTTGTTGGTCACAGGGCTTGAACTCCAGACCTGGGTGCTATCCCTGAGGTTTATTGTGCTCAAGGATAGCACTCTACCACTTTGAACACAGCTCCATTAGCAGTTTTTGAGTGGTTGATTCGAGATAAGAGTCTGGTAGGACCTCTTCTACCTTGGTTGGGTTCAAACTGCGATCCTCAGATCTCAGCCTCCTGAGTAGCTAGTGTTACAGACATGAGCCACTGGTACCAGGTGGCTTTTTTTTTCTAAATGAAATGCTTTTAATTTAAAGGAAAGCCTTCTTCAGGCATTTGAGCAAAGATCTGAATGTGAGAAAAGGGCCATCATAGAAATGTTTTGAGAAAATATTCCAAGAAAAGGAAATGACAGAGGTAAAAGCTAAAAGGCAAAAATTTGGAATGCTCAATGCTTCAGAGTAAGAACCATTGTATCTAGACTAGCACTGATCCAGAGGTTTCTTAGATGTGAATGAGCTAAGGGGGACAGAAGTGTAGATTTGGGAGCCGATAAAGGACATGGTAAGGAGCTTGAATAATTTCCACTCAAGGTCTTAATTAACATTAACATTTACTCACCTCCAAAGCAAATCAAATGGGTCATTATATCTTACATCTAGCATTAAGCCTTCATTACTTCGCTGATTTCTGTGAAACAGTAGTGAACTCATATAGTAACAAAACACTTCCCTAGAATTTCTATTGATTTGGAACATCAGTGCCTCAGTCACTTCGAACCCATGAACCTGGTGAGCCATAATATCTTTCTCATCCATACCTTTCCTTAAGGGGTTTTTACTCACACTAAAGGCATAGACCTGAATCAACTCTGGGTCCCAGGAAGATTTTTTTTGTTATTAACCAGATAATTGTGTTTGATTTCAGACATTCCCTGACCTCTTTAGATCTTGTATATATCTGGATCCCAAATACCCAGATCAAATAATGAACAATTGACTATTGTAGCGTAGGATGGTGAAAATATACATTTTGAAGAACAAATAACTCGTGTCAGCTTCAAGTGGACACAGCTATTGAATTTGCTTGGTACTCAGAGGACCAAACCCCATTTGTTAAGGGTCGTGTTGAGTGAGACACAGAACCTCTTAGCAGCCTCTTTTAAAATCCAGTAATACCTTTTACTTATCGAAAGTTTTTAATCTAACTTCAGCTTGTTCATATTGGCTCTCTAAGTGTAGATACATCACTTAACTTTGAGAAGTTTGTCAGCGAAACAATAACATCATTATTTTCATTCAACATATCTTGTCTTTATAGTTAGCACTTAGTTGGACCAGAGTATGATTGAATAGGTGCCATGGGCTATTGATTAAATCCTGTACACTAATGCTACTCACATGACTTCTCTCTGATCTCTTCTCACTATGGATTCCAGTTTACCTTTATCTTCTCTCTCTGCCTAATTATTTCTAGGAAGAAATATTTAAAACATTTCTCTCCTTGTACATTTAAGTTCTTATTTGGAACTGGAAATAAGTAAATGGTGATGACATCCTTGACTCTCAAATTATTTACAATACAGTTTTTATATCATGAATTGCTTTCAGAATTCCTTTCTGAAGATCTAGCTCTCGGTACATGGGAATGAATAAGTCTATTTGTAGACAGGGTCTTTGAAGAAGAAATCAAAAGTGAGCTGTGGTTGACTGTTTACTAGATTACATAAGATCCTGGTTTTAATCTTCGTTACTATAAAAATTAGATTTTATTGGGAAAGTGTCTTAATTCTATATAACTAGGATCCTTAGAAAAAGAGGAGCTGAGGGCACACACACACCTATGTAGAAACAGGGAGAAAACAATGATGAGGCCAAATACAGTCCTCAGAAGAAATAGATCCTGATCACATTTTGATCTCAAACTTTTAACCTTTGAAATAGTGAGAAAATAAATTTCTGTGGTCTGAGCTACCTACTTTACTTACTGGTGTAATTTATTATGAGAGACCTAGAAAACTAATACAATAGCCAAGCAGATAAAGTAACATTGGTTCATTTTTCAAATACATCATACTCAGAGCATCATGAAAGAAAACAAAGGATATAGTACTTTTGAGGGTTAAAGGGTGAAAAGGAAAATATTCATAAAAAAAGGTGATATTTCAGCTGGATGCTAGTGGTTCAGGACTGTAGTCCTAGCTACTCAGGAAGTTGAGATCTGAGGATTGATGTGCAAATCCAGCCTAGACACAAAAGTCTGTGAGTCTTTTCCAATAAACTAGAAAAAGCTGGAAGTAGAGCTGTGGCTCAAGTGGTAAAGCACTAGCCTTGAGTAAAAGAAGCTGAGGAACAGCACCTAGGTCCTAAGTTCAGGAAAAAAATAATGGTAATATTTGAGATTCTTTTTTTTTTGTCAGTCACAGGGCTTGAACTTTGGGTGTGGGCATTGTCCCTGAGCTCTTCAGCTCAAGGATAGCACTCTTACCACTTTGAGCCACAGTGTCAGTTTTGATTTTCTGGTGATTAATTGGAGATAAGAGTCTCATGGACTTTTCTGCCTGGGCTGGCTTTGAACCAAGATCCTCAAAGCTCAGCCTCCTGAGTAACTAGAATTACAGGCATGAGCCACCAGTGCCAGACTTAGATTCTTTTTTTTTTTTTTTTTACAAAAACTATTATGCTCATATGAAGACCAGGGAGTAAAATCAGCCAATGGCCATGGGAATTGTGACCGTTTCTAGAGGACAGATTCTTTTCATGGGAGAAGAGAGAGAGAATACTGTCAAGAATACAATGAGATGTACGAGTCGTTATGTGGAAAACGAACTTTACAACTTTGGTGGTGGGGGGGAGGAGGGTTGGGTGGGGGTGGAGGAGGATGGGAAGAGATGGGAAGGGGAAACAAAGGAGGAGGCTACAATGCTTGATAAGAAATGTACTTATTATCTTGACCATGTAATTATAACTCTTCTGTACAGTATTTTCACAATAAAAAAAAGAATATTTGAGATTTTGAATGATGAATAAGATGAAGTGAAAAATAAAGAATATTTCAGGTGTAGTGAAAAGGATATATAAATATGAGAATGAATGATAAATCATGGCACATTTAGTAAAAGAAAGTTGCTTTGTAAAGTTAGAAATATGTGTACATGTGTGTGTATCTCTCTGTGTGTTTCTGTGTGTTTGTACATACTCACTTGACAGACTGGTAGTGTGTGAAGGGAAAGGAGGGAGGTATTGGATAACTGGAGACTATGAAGTTAGGCAGTTCTTACATCAGGAACCATCGTTCATTTAAAGATAATATATCTATACTTTATTACATAGATTACTTATTCTCAGAATTAGAGATGGCATTCTCTCGCAAAATTTTAAAATTACCGTTATAATGGGTAAAATGAGAAATGTCTATATGTCTATGAGAAATGTCTATAAAGAAAAAATATTATCTGAGAGCCGTGACTTACAGTTGTAATGCTAGCTACTCAGAAGCCAAGATCTGAGGATCAGGGTTCAAAGAGAGCCCAGGCAAAAAAAGTGAGAACTGAATAGAAGAGCAACTTGATGTGGTAACTGGTAACAAAGGAGGGTAGACTGGGAGAGGTAAGTCTGCATGCAAGGAGAAGTTAACTGGTCATATCAGTAGGCTGGGGAAATTAAAATTTTGACCTACACTCCTAGAAACAGTGATGAGAGGAGACAAGCTCAGAAACAGAATTGATGGAACCTGGCAGAATCAGAAATATGGAAGGCAAGGGTGATCATGGCTCTTTGATTCAAAATCTTGAGTGATGATGCCTCCGCTCTTCTGGCTGGGAATTTTAGTTGGAAACAATAGTTTTAAAGAGGTTTTTTTTTCATTTTGGATAGATTGAGTGTGAGAGACTGAAGAAAGTTTCAGGTGGGCAATGCAGACATGAGCAATACTCTATTTCTGAACCTAGTATTTCCAATCAGTCATCTATAAGAGGAAGTCAAATCTTGAATCTTTTATCAGCTCATGAGAAAAGAAAAGAGGGGAGGGAGAAAAAGAAAAAGAAAAACTATCCTGGCAACTTGGAATTGCTTATCTTTTCAGGTTTTGGCTACAAGCTTGGAGGAAGTTATTATTTTTTTTCTGGAGTACCTGCTGGGGGCTATATCTTACATAGCATGGGAGACAGTGAATGCTTGAATAGCGCTCTATAATACAAACATCCCAAGTTTTTAATCTTCATACTTCTCTGATAGCAGCTCTCTGAGGTTATGCAGAAATAAGGTGGGGCTGAAAGATAATGAACTTAGAAACTAGCTTCTAGACTTTCCAATTCAATACTGCAATCTTTTGATAGTTCTAAGTACGATTTCTATTTTTTCTGAGAATTAGTTTCTAAATTATTTTCATTCTTTTCAGTAAGCTTAAACCTGAGATAATTATGTTCATAAAATTTATATTTGACTTTGAGTTAGGAAGGATAGGTTAGCAATATAGTGAGCACCTCTAACATTGAGTGATTAACAGAAAGTTTCCCACTCAGTTTTTGAGTGTAAAAGTGAGTTTGCAGCAAAGAGAGCTCTTCTCACAGTAGTTACTTGGAGGCCGAAGTTGGCTTCTTTTATGCATATACTTCTAAGATTACTTCATTAGTGGGAAAGAAATGTGGTAACACACACACTGGCTTTTCAGGCTTACACACGGAAATGACATATGTCATTTGCACTCAAATGTTATTAGCCAAAGCAAGTTACAGAGCCACAAAGATGAGTCAGAGTAAATAAAAATGGTGGAAAACAGTAACAAAGGTTAGCAAAATGAGCTACACAGGTATCCTATGCATGTAGCTTATACTTGAAAAGAATATTCACTCCATAGAAGATATAAATCTTCCAATGACACAAAATTATGTAACGAATGAGTGAGTTCTTTCTATTTCAATTGGATTTATGGTGTGAAATTTGGTGAGATTTAAAATATCTTGCCAGCTTGATCGTAATATCTAACTGCAAAGCTTTTGGAGGGAAAGTGATATTCTTGGAATTCTCTCAGTTATTCTTACCACTATGTACCAAATGTCCTTCCATTTTATAGGCTATTTAAGTGGTTTTCCAAAGAGAAAGTTTTAATGGGCTACAGAGCATGTAAAACCATGGAACCCAGTGCTATTTACCATCAAACTATATCAGGATATTTTTTAGGAGGACTAAGGAACCATGGTTGTTTTGAGATGTATAGATAAGGGTGAGAAAAGTGGCCAAAACATTGAGCCTGTAGAAGAAAGAAGATGAGCGAATTTCTCATATTGGGCTTCTCTCCAGGAAGAGTCATCTGGTGAGTTGGCAAGTACAAAATCAAACAGCTATCTGCCAGATGTGCCCGGCTGTTGTTGGGCCATCTGCCTTTTGCTTCTATGCCATATGCCACTTTTACATTTAGTTGACTGGGGTATCAGAGGCAAAATTCAGATTGCACATGTTTCTGTATTGTTCTTGTAAATTTGATCAGAAAAAATGAACTCATAAATGAGTTTTCATAGAGAGTGAGTACCATATAGTTAATGCAGTATATAGGTTTTAATAGGCATGCTTATGTGTACATTGTAACTGAAGAGCTAGCAATACCTTTCACAGCATTTTGGTAAGGTGACAACATGGTGCTATGATTCTGAATCTTTGGGGTCCTTGTTAACTTAAACTGACTCAAATATTTTTTTCTTTTTTCTCTTAAGTTGTTCCATTTTGCTCTTCTAATGATAAATGGATAGCTGTAGTACTTTTGCAAATAAAAGCAGTCATTCAATGTCACTTTATTGGAAATGGGCAGAAATATATTTCTAAGTTTTTGTTCTACTTGGCTCAGTAAAACATTAGCAAAAGGAGAGATTGCTTTGCAATTTGAGTTCTGTAAGAAATATAATAATACCACTGACAGGGTATAAACAGATGAAAAATGAAATATGGTGTGCTTACATTTCACATCCAGAAAAGAATTTGTGGATTTTCTTTCAGTGGCCACAAATCAATATATTTGCTGTTTGCCAGTTTGGAATCTATTTGAGACCAAACTTTAGCCAAATTTTTTTCTGAATCAAAGCATAGTTTTAATTAAGCTGACAAATGCCCACCGCTTTTAATAGAATCTCTGCTTTATCTTGCTAGTAATATTCTTATTTTGGATATAGCCTAGATAGATAGATAGATTAGATAGATAGATAGATAGATAGATAGATAGATAGATAGATAGATACTATAGTAAACTGTACAAAATAACAGTATGCTTAAAATTTTAAAACCTGCATTGGGTGCCAGTGGCTCACGCCTGTAATCCTAGCTATTCAGGAGGCTGAGATCTGAGGATCACAGTTCAAAGCCAGCCTGGTTAAGGAAAGTCCCTGAGACTCTTATCTCCAATAAACCACCAGAAAACCGGAAGTGGCACTGTGGCTCAAGCGGGGAGCGCTGTCCTTGAGCTGAAGAGCTGAGGGACAGCACCCACACCCAGAGTTCAAGCCCCATGACTGACCAAAAAAAAAAAAAAATTAAAAGCTGAGATGATTTTTAAGATTTTGTGAATATTGTATTAATATGTTAAATTTTACATAGAACAAATAAGCCTAAGAGGCCTTAATGCTGTATAAAAAGTAAGTATAAGGTAGTCAGGTGCTAGTGGCTCACCCTTGTAATCCTAGCCACTCAGGACGTTGAGATCTGAGGATCACAATTTGAAGCCAGCTGGGGAGGAGTCTGCAAGACTCTTATCAATAAACTACTAAAAGTTTGGAAGTGGACCTGTGGTTTAAGTGATAGCGTGCTAGCTCTGAGCAAAGGAAGCTCAGGGAGAGTGACCAGGCCCCAAGTTCAAGCCCCAGCACTAGCACCAAAAAATATATATACATATTTATGGAAACATATTCTTAAGCAAGGATGGAAAAGTTCTTGATTAGTGGCTAAATTTAGCTTCCTTATCTGAAAAATTAGTAGAGTGGAATAATATATACCTCTACTCTGTTATTATAGTATTTGATTGCTACTGGAGTCTCTTGGTTTTCTATTCTTTGATTATCTACACTTAACATACAAAGTTGAAAACAGGTTATACCTCAAGGCCTGCATCATCCATGAAGAATTGAGGGTAATTGAGGGAACATTGTTGTTGGTTAACTATATCGTAGAAAGTGAGCAAGATGCTTCCTCAAGTACTTCTATAATCCCCTCAGGATATATATTAGAGTTCCTTATTAGATTATACCACATGAATTTACCTTCTTCATAGGTAAAAAAAAACTGTTCAATATTCAGCAATATTATGTCATTCTAAATGTTCTCAACTTGGCAAACACTTAGTCCCAGAAAAGAAAGTAACTTTCTTGATTCCACAACTACTTAATTGCTAACCTGAACTTTAAACCTATTCCAATGTTTAAAATAATATATATCACACTGCTTTCCAAAAACTGATAGTTTATTAACTTGCTTTTTCTATTTGCATATAATAATGCCCTACAGTTCTTTCAAATTATATTTTAAAGGGTTAAATATGCTCCCACCAGACAGATTTTCTTCCTAAAAGTCTCTACTTTTTCCACATTAACATACCATATGTTAACTCCAGACAATGACCCGTGGCAATGTAGCTGCTATGTATCAAGTGCTGACTGTTAACATATTAATAAGGTAGAGTTTTATATATGAAGTTCTGAAATCACAATATATTTTTCCTTAATTTTAAAGAAGTTTCACCTATTGAAGGGTTAACTCCATTTTTGAGGCAGTGACCATTTGTTTAAACTATTGAAAGGTTAAAGTAAACCTAAGATAAGCAAATCATTTGAGCAAACCTAGACCACCAATTATCTCAGCTAGCAGAGCAACACGTGGTGGTGATCCAAACACCTGGTTGTTTGCCTTTATAAGCCCTGCAAATCTTTAGCTCTGGGCTCTCCTCCTAGGCTCCGCTGTGTTGGAGTGTAGGATGAGGCCCGAGTTGTAGCCCGTTTAAATAAAACCTTGTTTTTGTGTTTGGGAACCTCTGACTCAGTGGTCTTCTTGGTGGGGGTCCTGTGACTTGGACACTACACTATGACCCTTCATTCGAACTCTTGTGATTGTGTTTGTGTTTAGAGAGAGTATCATGGAATATTATTCAACTTTTGGAAGTACTTTTTTTGTCTCCTTATGACTGGTTTCTTACAAAAGATCTTTGTTGGTTTTGAACAATCTTTTTTATAATTAAGAGGTATTGATTAGAGTTTAATGAGATGGCTGAATGACTAAGTAATTGGCTATGTAAGATTTTTGAGCTTGGCAGACTTTGGTTTAACAACCCTAGCCTTCTGTAAAAAAAAAAAAAAAAATAACAGAAGCCAATATACAGATGCTAACTTGCTGCACTTGTCCAATGCTACATTGCCTATGTGTATAGAAATGCAATGTGGTAAAAGCATCCTCCGATGATCCTTTGTGATCACTTCATCTTCTATAAGTTGTGGCTAGGACAGCTCCCTTACAAGTTGCTTCTCTATTCTCTTTGCTTATTTGAGATGACTTTCATGATCTGAAAACTCATGCTAGACGATTTACGTAACAGTGATTTACATAGAACTCCTGCTCAATTATATATTTTATTTATTTATTTATTTATATTGTGAAAATACCATACAGAGGAGTTATAATTTTACATAAGCAAGGTAATGAGTGCATTTCTTATCAAGCATTGTTGCCTCCTCCTTTGTTTCCCCTTCCCATTCCTTCCCATCTCCTTCCCACCAGACCCCCCTCCTGTACCCCTCCCTTTACCCTGTGCCAAAGTTGTAAAGTTCGTTTTTTGACATAACGTCTTGTACATCTCATTCTTGCAATGGGTCCACCTGTATCCCTATTTAAACAACTTGTTTTTCCCTCCCCCTCCGCAAATTATACCAACATAAAATACAGTGAAAGCAGGGGTTATACCATGGGGGAGGGACATACAAAGCAACAAAAAATCATCTTATAAATATGGTACATTGGAAAGCAATATGGAGGTTCCTCAAAAGACTTCACATAGAGCTCCCCTATGACCCAGCAATCCCACTTTTGAGCAATTACCCAAATGTTTACAAACAAGACCACACTAAAGCTACCAGCACAACTATATTTATTGCAGCATTATTTACCATAGCTAAGATCTGGAACCAACCCAGATGCCCCTCAGTAGATGAATGGATCAAGAAAATGTGATATATATACACAATGGAATTCTATGCCTCCATCAGAAAGAATGACATTGCTCCATTTGTTAGGAAATGGAAAGGCTTGGAAAAAAATTATATTAAGTGAAGTAAGCCAAGCCCAAAGAAACACAGGTCCCATGGTTTCCCTTATTTGCAATATCTAGTATATGTATGTCAAGCAGAAAAGGTCAGATAATGTGATGTTAGGAAAATGAACCCTTAGATATGTATTTAAATGTTTTTTTTCTTTCATGCATTTGTTTCTAATGCATTTATAAGATTATTTCTTTGTTGCTTTGTATGTCCCTCCCCCACAGTATAACCCCTGCTTTCACTATATTTGATGTCGGTATAATTTGTGGAGAAGGCTAAAAACAAGTCGTTTAAGGATACATGTGGATCTGTTGCAACAATGAGAAGTACAAGTTGTCATGTCGAAAACGAACTTTACAACTTTGGTGGGGCGGGGAGGATTGGGGGGGGGAGGGCAGGGAAAGGATGTGAAGGGTAAACAAAGGAGGAGGCTGCAATGCTTGATAAGAAATGTACTCATTATCTTGCCCATGTAATTGTAACCCCTCTGTACAGTATGTTCACAATAAAAAAATAAAGGCCGGGTGCAGGTGGCTCACACCTGTAATCCTAGCTACTCAGGAGGCTGAGATCTGAGGATCGCAGTTCAAAGCCAGCCCGGACAGGAGAGACCGTGAGACTCCTATCTCCAATAAACCACCAGAAAACTGGAAGTGGCGCTGTAGCTCAAGTGGTAGAGCGCTCACCTTGATCTGAAGAGCTTAGGGACAGCACCCAGGCCCAGAGTTCAAGCCCCACAACCCCCCCCCAAAAAAAATTAAATAAAAATAAATAAATATGGTAGAAACAATAGCAAGAAAGAAAAACCATTTGAGTCCTTATCTTGGGGTTCATTTTGCCTAACATCAACCTATCTGACCATTTCTACTTGTCTCAGACATATACTAGTTATTGCAAATAAGGGAAACCATGGGACCTATGTTTTTTTGGGCCTGGCTTACTTCACTGAATATAATTTTTTCCAAGTCCTTCCATTTCCTAACAAATGGGGCAATGTCATTATTTCTGATGGAGGCATAGAATTCCATTGTGTATAAATACCACACTTTCTTGATCCACTCATCTACTGAGGGTCATCCCAGTTCATTCCATATCTTAGCTATAGTAAATAATGCTGCAATAAACATAGTTGTGCTGGTAGCTTTCATATGGTCTTGTTTGTGATCATTCGGGTAAATACCCAATTTTTGAATAAATGGATGATTTGATTTTCACAGTAACATTAGCAAATGGATACCATTACAGCTCTTTCACAGATTAGGGGTCCAATAACCAAAACAATTGGCCTCTTCCTTTTGTTGTCCCTGATACAAAAGCTCATGGTGGGAATGTGATGCTTGTGTACATCTATGATATAAAGGATTCTGAGCCCTCCACCTGCACGACCAGCCCATAACGACTGCCTATTAATATGCTTCCTATATCTAGCCTGTGTCCAAGCAGACGATAATGTGTAGAAACAATACCATGATTTTGGAACCAGATAGATCTGAATTTGAATCTTGATCTGCAACAATGTAGTGATATGCAAATAACTCCTTTGTTCTTCCTTATTAGAGCTTATAAAATGAGAACAATAATATACAACTCCATGTACTTTTCAGAAGATAAAAAGATAAAGGTAAAAAGATACATCTAGATCATCTAATAGATTGATGTCAGAGCTAAATTCTCAACATATGTCACCATATGTCCTTCTTTGGTTGAGCCCCCTTTTCTGCATTAAAGCTTTCCTTGATGTTGCTTCTCACAACCTGGAGCAGTATGATGAGTTATCAGAGCTGAAAAATGAGAAAAGACAGCTGGGGTTGGGGAGAGAGAGACAGAGACAGACAGACAGACAGACAGAAAGATAGAGAGAGACAGAGACAGAGAAACAGAGAGAGTAAAGCCAGCAGGGACCAGGGGGTACAAGGCTTACCCATTCCTGAACACCAGATTCCCATAAGCAAGTCTATTTATTTAGTTTAGTAGAGGGAAGATTATCATAGGTATGTATAGAAAACGACACATGAATCTATTTTGTTATTACAATCGTTGAAGTGAACCAAGGGTTTGTGTATATCATGATTAACTGCCCCTTTATTCTTTTGGAGACTAAGACTGCAACTTATTCATAACTTACACATCCATCCTGCTTTATCTGTTTTGACCTTTCCAGGATCCTGTTCTCAGCTTCTAAGTATCTGCCAGTGGCCTTTCACCTCTTAACCCTTTCCTGGTGTTACAGCTCAGCTTCACCTTGATGTTCATCTTACTGAATTTTTCAGTTTGGAAATGTTCAGCTTTAACCTACTTGAATAAAGAGTTTTGTTTCTTTGGAAATGAGTTTATCCTTACAATTTCCTAAACAAACACCATCTCCAACAATAGATGAATCAAAATGATGGGTTATTATTTCCATTGGAAAGTACAATATGAACTAGAGCAAAACTGGCATGGAGAGAGATCCACACATTCATATTCACAAAGAAGCCTCAATCTTTACTGGAAATAACACAGGTAGATTGAGGATGAGGACACAGGAAGAGATGCTTCCTCTTAATGAAAATATGCTCCATATGAGAAGATGTAACTGGTAGAGCTTATAGGATCTGGAAGAATATACATCAGGTATCCTCATCTGCTGTTAGAAAGTACTTATAATAAGATTCATATTAGTATTTATTTATTCATTTGCTGAAATGTTTTGCTCTTTGTTTTTATATTTCTGTATGCTACATTAATTTTTTCTCTTTGAAATTTCTTACAGCCATCTGCAGCTCTGGGAACTAGAAAAGTTATTATGACAGCTAGTTTCAGATTTGGTTAAGCTTACTGGTAAATTGCATGCATTAGCTTTTAAATTTTAAGGGGGAGATTTGAAACACCTATATACTAGATTTTAAATAAAATGTGTCCCTCTAACACTCTGGAAAATTCTCAAAAATGAAAAGAACATAAAATCTGTTCACTATTTTTCTTTGAGAATATTTTTCCAGCATGTAAAGCATTAATTTTATTTAATTAACTTTTGTTGAAACAGAACCAAGAGTTTTCTTCCCTACTATTTTGATTTGATTCAGTTTTCTGTAGTCACTGACTCTAATGGCCAATACATTATTCTAAATACTTCAAACCTTCTTCTCTACATAGCCTAGCATGAATTATTTTCTACTGCTCCTCTACTGCTTTTGGGTTTTTTTCTCGTTCTTCTCTTCCAAACAATTAACTTCCTGTCTGTAATATTAATCTCTTCTGTCTATATTCACTGTTACTCAATGAACTCATATTCTCATATACCTTCAGTGATTACTCATAAGTGAATGGTTTTCAAAAAACAACCATGTTTTCAAGCTCTGTTTTTCATTTCCAACTCTTTGACTGACAACACTCAGAAATTCCCAATGGCACTAAAATGAAATCATTTTCCCTTTATTTCTTCTCATTTTTTAACACTGGGGTGTTTAAAATATACAAAACCAAAAATCTCAACTTCATTTGAGTGCTTCATTTCCTGCTTCATCTTCAGTAATTCATTTATTAAATTCTGTCAAAACTTTTAGCCTCTTTATCATTTTCATTATAACCATTGTACTGCATTTCACCAGTTCTAATGTGGATGTTCCAATGTTAATGTCTCTGAAGCAGCACATGTCTTGCAATCAATGATGGATTGTGCCTTAGTTTAATCAGCAGTGCTTTATGATCTTTTGTGGTCATTTATAAAACAATAGTGCTTTTTACAACTGATAGTTTCTCTGATTTGAGGTCTCATTCTACGTAAACTTCTAATTTCCACACACTTGGATTATGTAATTACTTCATCAAACTCCAATTGTTCTTTTCATTATTACCAGAATGCTCCTCAGTACAATTCTGACCAATCATTCTCTTGGTCAATAATCATTTCTACTCATTTATTACCATGTAAATCTCAAATCATATGTGTTTGCCTTAAAAAGCCCTTGGTAATGTGACCCTAATCTAACTTTGTAGTCTTATTTCCTCACAACCTTTATCCTTTCAAACTGCATACACAAACTAGAATAACTATAAGGCTCATTGTGATTTTTTTTTTGTTGGTCATGGGCCTGAACTCTGGGCCTGGGCGCTGCCCCTCAGCTCAAGGCTCAAGGCTAATGCCCTACCACTTGCGCCATAGCACCACTTCTGGACTTTTCTGTTTATGTGGTGCTGAGGAATCAAACCCAGTGCCTCAGGCATGCAAGGCAAGCACTCTACCACTGAGCCACCCTCCCAGCCCTCATCATGTGATTTCTTACTGATGGTACCTGCTGAAGCCGGTGTTCCTTTCATCCATCTATTCTTTCCTGTGAAGCAAGCCACAGTTTGTCACTTTCTCCACGAATTCTTAAATTTACTGCATCTCTTCTTGTTCTCAATCATGAAAAGGAACATGATGATTAGATTCCTCATTTGAATGGAGAAAAAAGTCAGGCATAAGAGACTTGTCACTCAAGGGTCAGGCTGTGAACATAGATGTGTCTGGCAAGAATGGACATGTAGTTACTGATGTAATATAGTGGTGAATGAGCTGAATAGTAAGGAAAAGAATCCTAAGCATTTTCTTTCTATGTTGTGCCCAGTAAAGAGCGAATACTAACTTCATTTTATCTTAAAAACTATTTAGTAGGAAGCATTCTAATATCTATTCTATAGAGCTATCAATCTAATATTTGTCTATCATCTATATATTTATCAATCAATTATCAACTTGGTGTTTTATGTTCAGATTTAATGTCTTTTTACATATTTGGCCATATTACAATAGGCAGTATAACGCTGCAAGCTGCATCAACAATGTTGCCAGCCATAGGCTTTGCTAATAAAAAAATTTTAAAAAATTAAGGAATCCTCCAGAGAAATGCACATACACATATACAGAGTATAAAAGCATGATGTGCAACAGTATACTTTTTCATAAGAATAAGTAGGATTCTACAGAAGAAGCAGATGCAGAAACTGCGTTTTCTATCTACCATTCCATGCAGAGGTCAGGTACTGTAGAGGACACAGAGGGATATATACCAAAGCAACTACATGAGTTTTATATTGCTAAATGCTTAGAACTCTTCCATCCAGCATTGCAAGTATGTGTGAAAATAGGGAATCATGAAGCTCTTTAGGATCAGCTGAGTGATTTGTATTCAAACATCCAAATCCAACCCAAATGCTCCTCAGTAGATGAATGGGATCAAGAAAAAAAAAGAATATATATATATATACATATATATATATATATAATGGAATTCTATGCCTCCATCAGAAAGAATGGCATAGCCCCATTTTTTAAGAAATGGAAAGACTTGGAAAAAATTATATTAAGTGAAGTAAGCCAGGCCCAAAGAAACAGGTCCCATGGTTTCCCTTATTTGCAATAACTAGTATATGTCTAGGACAAGCAGAAAAGTTCAAAAGCTATAAGATGATGCTAAGCAAAATGAACCCCAAGTTAGGGACACAAGTTGTTTTATATTTCTTGCTGTTGATTTTTAATGTATTTATAATGTACTGTGTGATTTTTTTGTTTCTTTTGTATGTTCTTCCCCCATGGTATAATCCTTGTTTTCACTGTATTTGATTCTGATGCCCTGCATCTTGTATATACATTTTTCTAATCTGGGGAGGGGAAAGGAAATAACAAAATGCTGAAATAAGGATACAAGTTGACCCATTGTAACAATGTACAAGACACTATGTTAAAAACAAACTTGGTAACTTTGGGAGGGGGGAGATGGGGAGATGGGGAGGTGGGGAGGGAAGGGATGGTGGGGCAAAAAGAAAGGAGGAGGTAACAATGTTCAATAGGAAATGTACTCATTACGTTACTCATGTTACTGTAACTCCTCTGTACCGTATTTTTACAATAAAATATATACAAAAAAAGAAAATCCACTAATGTGGTTTTTACAGAACCTAGTCTATCAAACCTCCCATTACCAAATGGTGTGCCATTGGAAGCCATCATTCACATAGAGATTCATCACTAACTCCAGTAAAAGGAAAAAGTTTTCACTTAAAAATCCAGTATCAAGCTGCAAGTCAGTGCCTCATGCCTGTAATCCTAGCTAATCTGGGGACTGAGATCTAAGGATTGTGATTGGAAGCCAGTCCAGGCAGGAAAGTCTAACCACCAGAACACCAGAAGTGGCACTGAGGCTAAAAATGGTAGGGCACTAGCCCTGAGTGAAAAAGCTCAGAGACAGTGCCCAGGCCCTGAATTCAAGCCCCATGACCAACCAAAAATTAAAAAATTCAGTTAAAATTAAAAGTCAGATCACTGATAGTATGATTTTCATGAAAAACATCCATTATAAATGTAGTTTCATGAACTTTAGCAAATATAACAATTACCACCTCTAAGAAAAAGAGTAGAACTAGAATATTTCCTGTAGGTCTTTCCTGTCAATCCCATTCCTCACCTTATCCTGCACAACCACTGCTCTATATTCTGTTAGTATAAATTAAATTTTCCTGCCTTTAGACTTTTATATAAAGGGAATATGATTACATTTTTTATTTGTGGATATGTTTGTTCTGCATATTCTTTTTGACATTCAGCTATATTTTTTATTGAAAACATTTTATTTAATAAAAGTTAAACATACAAAACTGACATTAACACACATCCTAAAAGCCGTCTTCTTCCATTATGCATATTTATGCATATTTGGCTTAAACTTAACTTGAGATACCTATGATATTCACTTACACCAACAAACGCTGGCAACTTGATCCAGTTAATAAGAATTGAAAACTCATCAGCTATATTTTTACAGGGACCAGTAATAACTTTTTTTCCACACTGAGGACTATTTTACTGTATTTAAAAGTTTGTTTTTCCATTCACTTGCTGATGGATATGTGGCTTATTCCCATGTATTGACTATTCAGAATTAAACAATTTAAGTATTTTTGTGTAAATTTGTTTTTCCAGTGCTGGGGATTGGACTTAGGAATTTGCACAGGGTAGGTGTGCACTCCTATGACTTGACAATATCCTTTGACCCCTATATTAATATTTTTGAACAAGTGTTATAAAGAGATATGCTTCCATTTTTCTTGCATAAGGCATTAAAGAGAACATTCACATGTTATGGCATGTTCAACTTTATGAGAAATCCCTGTATCTTTTGTAAAGTTTCTTAATCATTTTACATTTTTAGTGCAGTGAATCTATCTCTCATGCATCCATATTCTATGAACCTATAGTATTCAGCCCACATCTTCCCTCAAGATTAGTAGTGCTGAATATTTTAAGGCTAGCCATTCTGGTGGGTATATTTTAGATACTGTAGTTTTCCTTTTGCTGATGATTTCCTTTTCCTTTTCCTTTTGCTGATGATTAATAAAGGTGAATTGTTTTATGTTTATTAGCAATTTATTTATCTTCTGCAGGGTTAGATTTATTTTGATATAAAGTCCAAAATTGAATGTCCCTTATATTGAAAGTTAGCTCCTTATCAGATATTAAGAAGGCAGAAACGTAATCTATTTATTATATTTGCAGGTGGGACCTTTGTGAAATAACTAAATTTAAATATGGTCATAGAGTTTGACCATAATTTAGGAGACTCTAGATTTGGTAACGTTTATAAGCAAAAGACAGACTTGAACAAGAGCATCCATTCCTCTCACTATGAGCTCCCAAAGAGTCCTCACCAATAAAAAAAAACAAAAACAAAAACAAAACAAAAATACCTTATCAGATAGAGCTTCCATTTATCTTTTTGCAATTGTTAAAATTATCTTTAAAGTAGGTGTATAAGAGAGTTGCTATTTAAAAAGCACTTTATGACTACAATACATCATGATCAATGTACCTCATTCATTATTCTCTTCAATCCCTTTCACCTCTTCTCTCAGTTTTCATAATTTTGTAGAAAACGCATTGAATTTTATGACCGCATTCTCTCCCAGTTTTTCTCTTAACTCATCTACCCCTTTACTTTGATCACCCCATTTTGAATACCCATTTCCTGGTCTTTATTTTGTTGGACTGTGAATTGGTCTTTCTAAAAAATTACACTATTTGAGTTAACTGAAATACAGTAGATTTGGACGGCTGTGTTAATCATGAATTGCTTCACCTCCAGAACTGTGAGCTGAGTGAACCTTTTCTTTATAAATTGTTGTCTATCATATATAGTTATAAGTACAGGAAATGGATTAAAATGTTAATTTATCAATTTTTTGTGGGGTGATGTTCATATATTTTCATACATATTTTTAATTGTAAAATATTGTACAGAGGGATTAAAGTTACATGAGTAATGTAATGAGTACATTTCCTATCAAGAATTGTTACCTCTTTCTTCATTTTTTCCCCTACCATACTTGTGATCAAGGAAATATTTCCTATTCTAAGATTACAGAGATTCTCTTCTTTAACTCTCCTATACTTTAAAAAATGTTTACTTCTGCTTTTAGATCTATTTTACTTGATTTTAGTTCATTTTCATATGGGCTTTAAAATGTGGGATAAGGTTGTTGTTCATGTTTATCCAGCAATATTTGTGTTTTTTAAAAGAAGCATACATTTTGCTATTGTGTTGCCAGGACTAATATATTTCAAATTATTTGATGTCATATTAGTGAATTCAGCTGAATTTTTATTCTGTGATTTATTTCATATATTTATTTTCTATTTTGGTTACTCCAGTTTTATGTTGTCATTAACTTCAATCTTATATTATAAAATTAACAGCTTTAGAAACCTGACACTTGACAGTTTAGTCCTTCTTGGTTACCATTAACCTGAATATTCCAGAAAATTTTAAGCAAAGAAAAAGTTTGCTATATTAAAAAAAATTTCACTATTTTAATATGGTTGAATGTACAACACCAAGCTTTTAAAAAAGAAAATAACTGTATTGTAATGAAAACTGAAAGAAAATATTTGATAATCATGTATAACTAAGTGCCAAACATCAGTCTCAAAATATAGACCGGATAGTACAGGGCAAAACAACATTGTTGAACTTCTATCAGAAAATTTTTTAAAGGATGAAAAATAAGTAGAGATATAGAAAAATAAAATACCAGTAAATTAGAAGTATTTGATACAATATAAATCTACTAATAGCAAATTGTTCAAAGAAAACAGCACATACCTTTTTAAAAGATGCTTGTAATACTTAATATGACAGTTCAGATATAATAAAACTAAATAAAATAGAAAATATAAAAAATAAAGATAGTTGGGGGCTGGGAAGGTGGCTAAGTGGTAAAGCGCTTGCCTGGCATGCGTGAGGCCCTGGGTTTGATTCCTCAGCACCACATAAGCAAAAAGAAAAAAGCTGGAAGTGACGCTGTGGCAGAGTACTAGCCTTGAACTGAAGAGCTGAGGGACAGCACCCAGGCCCAGAGTTCAGGCCCCAAGACTGGAACCCCCCCAAAAAAGGATAGTTGGGCATTAGTGGCTCAAACTTGTAATTTTGGCTACTCAGGAAGCTGAATTCTGAAGGTCACAGTTTGAAGCCAGTTCAAGCAGGAAAGTCCCTGAGATTCAACTCCAAATGTTCCATCAAATGGCTGGAAGTGAAGCTGTGGCTCAAGTAGTAGTACACTAGCCTTGAGCAGCAAAACTCAGGGACTATGCCAGGCTCTGAATTCAAGCCCCCAGACCAGCACACACACACACACACACAAAGTAAACACAACATTCTATGTTTATTTTATTACCTGAAAAAAATTCTATCACCTGAAAGTGATAAACTTGAAAAATTTGTAAGTGAAGGGCGTCTCGAGCAAAAATTTAAAATATCTAGAAAACAATAGCTGAAAAGTAATTGGAACATAATAATAGTAGTAGCACCTAGAATAATTAATCATATGTAGCTAAAATTGTAATAAGAGGAATTAGATATACAGATCAAACAGCAAGTTATAAGAAAATTTAAATAGTGAAGTGGTAGCTGAAGAACTGGCAAAGCAAAAGAGGCAAAGCACAAAAATACCATAATTAAATGAAAAATTTAAGAACTGATTTAGTGCACACAATCATAACAATACCATTATCAGGCAATAAAAGAGATAACATGAACAAATTCAATAAATGCATGACATTAGGGAAAAATTAAGCATGTTAGGGAAATTAAGGTCTCATCAGAGATTTTAAGAGGGAGAATGGTGCATAAAGTGAGTGTGATCAAGGGACATGCCAAAATGAAAACGTCATGCATAATTAGTGTTAATAAAAAATTGGTAAAAATTCCAATTTGATTAAACATATGATTTCCAATCAAATTGCAAGTATTTTTATTGTAAATCACTAAGAATGTCTTAAAAAAAAACAATCCTAAATAAATCAATTGCCATAGAAGAAAGTGGTTGAAGGCCAATGTGCCACTGTACTTACACAAGTGCAAATACTCTATGAAGAAGGAAATTTAATTTAATTTACAGTTCCAATAGTCATACATTACTTATTTTATTGATGGTATGTCCTTGTATTCATTATAAAAGATGAAAAGTCTATATATGTATTCTTCAGGATAACTTACTGTCATATAAACAGGTTAGAAAAATATGCCATAGTAAATTACTAAATGATAAATGTAATATACCACATTATTTGTGAATGGAAGGTTAATTTAGTCTGTATCACCTTTCATATTTTAATCTTGTATCATTTTGAATTATACAGCCTGTGATTGATACGATTTTAAAAGCACTAAATCTATTAAAAGAAAAGAACATGTAATGATGTGATGATGATGATGATATGATGATAAGATAATAATGTGACATGTGATGGTGATGTGATGATCTAATACTGATAATGTGATGTTGACATAATGATATAATGATGATGTGATGGTCATGTGGTGATGATGTGATGTGACAATAATAATTACGTGATCATGATCATGGTGATATGATAGCACACGGGTGATATGATGATGTGATTGTATGATCTGGGCTTAATGGTGTGTGATGATGATAATACCATATTTAGGTAATGATAAAATGCTGAGATGATGTGATGATAATAGCTATGCTGTACTGAGTGTCTGTGACAGGGCCTTTCATAAGCAGTGTTATTTTAATGCTCCCATTTTAAAGATGAGGAAACTTAAAGAGGTAAGTAATTGTGAAGGATTCCTGGTAACTTCTTTATCACAGGGGAATCATAGCTATCTAACTTTAAAGCCAGGGATAGCCAATGTTGGCCCACGTTCAACTGAGCATCAAGTTAACTAACTTTAAAAAAGATGTCAACCATTTTTCTGCTTCATTGAGCCACATAACACAACTTTTTCCTCTTAACTGCCAGATTCTATATAAATTAGCTAACTTTATTGCTATAGTTTAGGATTTTATATACATGAAATCTTGTTTTTCTGAAAGATCCAATTAAGATTGCATAAAGGTTTACAACAGTCCTGTTGTGTAAATGGTTCAACATTCCAACAACAAACTAGATAAACATTTTGCCAATCACTAATTAAAAAGCTGGCTCTAAGTACAATAACCTAGAGTCAGTTTGCATTCGCATTTCTATTAAAGGCTAATGAATACACAGCTAAACTAATTTAGTCAAATTGTTTCTTCATTGTGTTCAAAGTTAAAACTAACAATTCTGCGTTAGCCCTCAGTCTTCTAAATTATTTTTCCTTCCCTATTGAGTAAAAGTCTAATTAAAAGCTTTTAGTCTTTCCTGTTGTGCAGGCTGTTAAGTGATATTGTTTGTCTGTAGGGATTCAATTATTACTTGGCTTTAAAATATACAATTCTACAAGGAATTTTATAGCTCACATTGCAGGAGAGGTTTTGTGTTCTAAAATTTAATCTGATAACAACATTGCTAAATTGTGAAATAAAAAAAATTTTCTTCAAGTATTTTGGGATAAGGTTTTGACTCAGTCATAAAACTTACTAACTGTGCTGTGTGAGTTCCACATGAATTGGTGTAGAGATTTCAAAAATGTCCAAAAGAATATGCAGTACATGTAGGTTTTACTCGACATCTTCACAAACAGAAAGAGCTGTGTGACTTTTATGGTCTCATAAAAAAGCAAAGTACAGAACCCCTTGCTCAAGAACTGAGAATTTTAAATTTGTGACTCTTCAACATTAAATCCAGACCAAGGATTTGCTCACCATGCTTCCTTTTACAAAGCTATAGATTGCTTCCTCATGACACAAATGACAAAAGCCCTGATAACAAGCAAAGTGCAGAGCTCTCACATAATATCCTTATCTTAAAACTGAACTCATTGCTACATCTCATTGCTCATGCCTGTAATCCAAACTACTCAGGAAATAAAAACCTGGAAGACTATAATTGAAGAACAAATCTGTAAAAATAAAAAACAAAAAAACAAAAAACCCAACTTATCATCAAACTTCTTCACAACCAATAATCTGGATGTGTTGGCAAGCATTTGTGTGTGGGTGGGGAGATGGCTTAAGTAGAATGGCCAGGCAAAAATGCATGATCTCACATTTTTTATTAAGTTTTTTTATTGTGAAAATACCATACAGAGGGGTTACAATTACATGAGCAAGGTGATGAGTACATTTCTTATCAAGCATTGTCGACTCCTCCCTGTTTCCCTTACCATCCTTACCCTCCCATCTCCACCCCCCAAGTTGTAAAGTTCATTTTACGACATAACATCTTGTACATCTCATTGTTGCAATGGGTCCACCTGTATCCCTATTTAAACAATTTTTTTCTCTTCCTCTCCACAAATTATACCAACATCAAATACAGTGAAAACAGGGGTTATACCATGGGGGAGGGACATACAAAGCAACAAAGAAATCATCTTATAAATATGTTAGAAACAATGGCAAGAAAGAAAAAAGATTTGAGTCTTTATCTTGGGGTTCATGATTCACTGTTAAATAATTTTAAAAGTAAGCATGAAAGGATTGGGAATGTGGCTTAAGTAGTGCTTACTCAGCACAAAGCCTTGATTTCACACCCCACTACAATACTGCCAAAACAACAACAACAACAAACAAGCAAACAAACACTGCTCAGAAAGAAATGTACTCATTACCTGACTTATATAACTATAATCCTTCTGTGCATCACCTGTACAATAACAATTAAAAAAAAACAAAGCCTTGATATGGCTATGTAAATCTCATTCTATGATACTGTATACTGAAAGAAAATTTCACATTATTAAATTTTCCCTTCTTAATAACCAGGAACTATGAAGGCGTAGAAGGCTCCTGAGTTTTAATGTGTGCTCATTCAGCCTTTCTACTGAGTTTATAATCTAAATCATTATATAACAAGAGTCTGGCCTACAGTGAGACTGTGCATGCCAACTAGGTTCTGTAGTTATCATCTCATAGCCATTCTGCCCATCAGTCTTGCCAGTTCAACCCTAACAGCTTGAGCTGCCTCTGTGAACCTGGGCTAGCTCTCCTCTCGGCAGCCTGGCAAAAAGCCCCTGGCGAGGAGAACATAGTCAATGTGTGGTAGTCCCCATTGCTTATTATTTTTCCCCTTTTCTTCTTCTTATGAGTTTCCAGGGTTATTTCCCTATTCTGGAATGTTCAGCTACTTAGTTGTTTGGAGGACAGTTAGATAGTCCAAACTTTTAAATACTTTAAAAGTAAAAATAAATATTTTTTAAAGCAAAACTTCTAGACATGAGGAATGAAAGATCTTTACTTTTTTTTTTTTAAAAAAAGCTTTACAATAAATACATGGATTTAAAACTTGCATGAGGATATCCTGTTTTCATTGCACCATTTATTAAAAAGATTCCTTTCTCATCCTGGAATGCTCCTAGAACCTCTGTCCACAGCCACTTGAATGGAATGCTTACATCTTGGTTCTCTAATCTGTTCTATTGGTTTGTGTGTCAGTATTGATGATAGTACCATGCTGTCATTATTATTACATACAAATTGTACAAAGTACAATATAGGTTTCCTTATATTTTCATTTCATAAATATTTAATATACTTTCATTATATTCACTCCCATTTATGATCTCCCCACCCTTTCCTATGTCTAGTAGTCTTTTTACTTTCATGCTCTGCCATCTTCTTTTACTAAGTAAACTTATATAAAAGAAAGTATGACACAGGTCTTTCTGAGTTTGGCTATTTTACATATTATGGTGATATCTAGTTTCATGCATTTCCCTGTAATGTTTTTTATTTTTGATGATTCAATAAAATAGATCATTGATAGACCTTCTTGGTTGATTTGATAACTTGGCTCTTGTGAATAATGTCACAGTAAACCTAGATATGCAGATATCTCTATTTGTAGTGAACTTTAATTCCTTAAGGTATATACCCAGGATTGGTAGAACACAATCATATGGTAGATCTATTTTCATTTGTTTATTTTTCTTGTAAGTCTCTATGTTTATTTCCATGGTGTATATGTGCTAATTACAGTTAGTTACATCCAGACCAACAGTGCATAAGGGTTCATTTTCCCCTGCATATTTACCAACATTTGTTATTGGTTTTACCTTTATCTTGTCTGTGATTCTAAAGGAAGAGCTTTTCAAGGTTTCATTTTTTTTTCATTAAATTAAATGTTGGCTGTAGATTTGTTGTATACAGCCTTTATTATGCTGAAGTATGCTAATTTCACTCAGTTCCTTCAGGGCTTTTTTTTGTCATGAAAGGATATTGAATTTTCTGTATCTCCATGTATGTACTATATATTGTGCATTTGAGCATCCCAACTTGTCCTTGCAGTCCTAAAATTAAATCAGTTTGATAATCATGTATACTATTTTTAAAGTATTAATCCATCAAGTGACTGAGAACTTGTAACATCTATGTTAATCAAGTCATTTGTTCAATAATTTTTAGATGTTGCTGTGCCCTCATCTGATTTTGAGTCCAGGATAATACTGGTTTGATAGAATAGTTTGGAAAATTTTCTTCCCTTTCTATTTTTATGGGATACTTTGAAGATTGGTGTTAATTATTCTGTAAAGATCTGGTAGAATTTAGCAGTGGATTCATCTACTACTTATTTTTTCTCCTTTGAGAGAAGGTTTTATGGCTTCTGTATTATTAGTCATGATATATCTGTTTCTGTTATCTACTTCTTTCTTCAGTTTTAGTAAGTTCATGTGTGTCTGGAAATATATCCTTTTTAACCTATGTTTTCCTTATTTTTCAGGATGTGAGTTTTCAAATTATTATCTAAGTACCCTCTGGATTTTGGTGTTAACTCTAGTAGTGTCTCCTTTTACTTGTTTAATGATATTGGTTTGGTTCTTTCCCCCTACTTATTTTAAATTTGGCCTGCATTTGTTCTTGTAAGACACTGAAGTTGTGTATTTGATATCTTGCTGATTTTTTTTAACTAATCTACAAATTTCCCTCTGAGAACTTTCTTTGCTATATTCTACATATTCTGGTAAGTGGTATTTCCATGTTAATATTTTCTAGGAATTTTTCAATATTTCCCTTGATTTCTATAATAACCCACTATCATTCAACAATATGTTGTTCAGTATCCTTACATTTATAAATTTTCCATTGTTTCTTTGATTTTATTTATGTTGTGATGCAATTTTTGTATTATAAGTCTTGCTTTATTGTCTAAATTGTGATATCTAGAAAGCATTTCATGGGTATCTGACATGGAATATTCTGTAGGTGTGTATTAAATTTGATTATTTGATTTATGATTTAGTTTAACTAAAGAGTTTCCTTGTTGAAAATTGTGTGGATGATATACTTATTGACAAGAGTGAGTTATCAAAATCAGCAGCTATTTTTTTAAACTTTTAGCAAAAATTCATTTTAGTGTAACAGGGGTAACATAAATAGGAATTGAAAGGGAAAGAATCATTTTCTGTTCATTATGCAAGAAATGGAACTTAAAGACTCCAAAATTTCCCATTGTTACAATGTCTGGATCTATTTGTCCTTTTATGTTTATTAGTGTTTGTTTTATAAAATTTGGTGCATTTGTGCACTCATATAATGATTTGTAATCATTGTATCTACTTGGAAATTCATTCCCTTTGTTATTATGTTGCCACTTTTATCTTTTGGAACAAATTTTGTCTTCAACTTCTTTTGTTAGATGTGTATATAGCTACTCCTACTTGCTGTCAGAGTTCAATTGCTTACAATGTCAGTTGCCATCCTTTCATATTCAGTCCATGCATATTCTTTGAAGTGTGTTTCTGGAAAATAAGAAAACAATTGGATCCTCTTTTTCTCCTGTTGATGTTTTAATATGTCTGTCTTTTAATTGAAGAATAAAGACCATGGACACTTAAGTTTTATATTGAGAGGAATGTACGAATTCCTCTGGAGGCATTGCTTAAGTTCCGGGTTGATTCAACTATTCTTTGTTATTTTCTTGTTCCATATAAGATCATGTCTTCTGAAAACATGATAATTTGATTTTCACTTGTCTAATTCAGATTCCCATTTTTTCTTTCCCCTGCCTACTTGTTCTTTTTAATCTGGGACTTCCAGTACTATGTTGAACAAGAAGTGGTAAAAGTGAGCTCCTTTGTCTTGTTCCAGATCTTAGAGAGAACACAATCTGTTTCTAAGATGGTGTGATGTGGGACATTAGTTTGTTATTTAGGCCCTTCATTATATTGAGATACATTCCTTTCATATTCGATTTGATTGAAATTTTATAATGAAGTGGTGCTAAATTTTATCACATGTTTTTTCTGCATCTAACAAAATGTCCTTTAGTTTTGTTGTCCATTCTGTGGATATTATATATTTGTTCTCCATTCTGTTGATATTATATATCTGTACAGTTATTTACTTGTATATCTTAAATCACCCTTGCGTCATTGAAAAGAATCCAGCATGACATAGTAACTATTATTTTCTAGTGTGCTATTGGATTTGGTTTGTTATTATTTTGTTCAGGAATACTTTCATCATACTATTACTTCTAAATATGTCCCTCAGCAATTTCGCATTCCTTTTTCCTCAATTTGTATAGCTTTATTGTAATGACTGTGTATTACTATTTGTTTGACTGGTGTTCCCTCACTTTCACTACATCTTCAGACTTACGTTTTGTATTGTAAAGATGAAGTACAAAGGGATTACAGTTACATACGTGACTTTGAACAGCGTTACCCCCTCCGTTTTCTCTCGCTTTCCCTCCCTGCCCCCACTCTGCCCTCTCTCGTAAGTTGTAAACTTCATTTCCAATGTAGTATCTAGTGACTATCACTGTTGCATTGGTTCATCCTTTCTCCTTTGTCTCACCCTTTCTGTGATTCCCTTTCTCACCCCCATTTCCTCACAAAGGGTACCGAAATCAAAAACAGTGCAAACAGGGGGTGAACCAAAAGGGGAAAATGAAAGACAAAAGAAATAAGTGCTTATAGTACACTATGAAAAACAAACAAAGACCAAAAAACCCTCATTTCTATTCACATCATAATGTCATATGTACATAGCTATTGACCTATTGTGATCCTCCACTAGAACTATCCTAAACATATACCAATTATTACCAATGAAGCAAACCAGGTATCCTACGTTTCTTTGGGTCTGGCTGACTTCAGTTAAAATTTTTTCCAAGTCTCTGTATTTCCTTATGAATGGGGAGATATCATTCTTTCTGATGGAAGCACAGAATTCCATTGTGTATAGATAGATAGATAATCTGGAGATAAAAGTGTAGTATTTTTTTTTTTGACCAGGTTGGCCTCAAACTGTGCTTTGCTAGATTCGAGCCACCTAAGTAGCTAGGAATATAGGTGTGAGAGACTCTCATCAAGTTCTTCTATCTTCTTTCTTTTATTTCCTTTTCTCTGTAGCACTTAAGGATAAACATTATATAGTACTTTCCATTTTTATTTCATTATAGTACATTTACCCATGTACTACTGGAAAATTAATGGTGTATTTAAATGTTTATTTTTTCTTACCTATTTGATCATCTCTCATAAGAAATGATTATTCTGGCTCCAGCTGACATAATTCAAGTATTATGCAAATTATTACCAGATAGTCTAAGGAATCTGAATTATTGATGGTCAGGATCGTTGAAAATATTTCATAGAGAGAATATCTTTCTTACCTTGTCTCCTGTTCAGCTCCATTGATTCCACCTTTCTTTTTTCCTACTTTCTTTTTCAATTTTGATGAAAAAGTTAAATTATATGCAAAAATTCATTCCTTCTTAAAATTATAGCATGCATACAATTTACAGACTTATATGACCAACATATTACATGAGAGTGTAATAAGTTGTGTGAAGGCCTTGTCATTTAGTCAGAGGCAGTTGCAGGAGACTTACTTTCTAGCCTGTTAACCCCACAGGGGTTAGCAGACCCTCAGGTAACCACGGTATTTTGAATATAAAACCTTAAAAAAAAAATCTTAATCACTTTGTTTCTCATATAGGCCATTAATGATAGCAATTAGGCAAAAGTAAGTTTCCTTGCCAGTGCCAAGGTAACCTTAGCCAAATTTTCTCATAAAAAGAGAAAAACAGAGAATCTTACAAATTACTCCGATGGGAATTTTTACACAACCTTAGTTTCAGCTTCAATAAGATATAACATTCAAATGGAAACCTGTAGGGAGTAGTTAATGGTCAAAATGAATTTCTCTTATTATTCCCTAGTAAATTGTCAATGTGCTGCCATAAAGCTATCTCAGTAACAGTTAAATTATAAGTGTAATTGAATGAGAGGTCAGTGTAGAAGAACAAATTAGAGAACTGTTTAAACTTCTGGCCTTTTCTGTTTATATGGTAGTAAGGAATCAAACCTAGGGCTTCATGCATGCTAAGCAAGCACTCTATCACTTAGCCACATTCCCAGCCCGTAAACTACTTTTTAAATAGCCAAGTGCATAAGTTTTCAGAGAGTTATTATTTTGTAAAAAACTAATAGTCATGATTGTCTAGTTGTAGTACATATTTCTTTTAATTCAGTACTTTAAGAGAACTTATACTATTACTTTTTTCTTTTCTATTTTTTTAATTCTAAAAATACTGTATAGAGGGGTTACAATTACATGGGCAAGATAATGAGTACATATCTTATCAAGCATTGTTGCCTCCTCCTTTGTTTCCCCTTCCCATTTTATTATAAGCTTGGTTTTCTCTGAATTTTCTATTAATTTTTTTTTCAAAATTCTTACCTGCAGCTAGGTGCCAGTGTCTCATGCCTGTAATCTTCAGAGATCACAGTTCAAAGCCAGTCCAGACAGAAAGTCCACAAGACTCTTAGCTCCAATTAACTACCAGAAAACTGGAAAGGGCACTGTGGCTCAAGCCGTAGAGCACTAACCTTGAGCAAAAAAGCTCAGGGACAGTGTCCAGGCCCTGAACTCAAGTCCCATGACTGACAAAAAGTAAAAACAAAACAAAATTTCTCACCTGCTCTACAAAAGTCATGGCATCATTTGGGATTGTGAAATATTTTGGAATTCAAAGCAATGACATCAGAGAGAAGGTCTCCATGATTCCAACAACATTTTTCACAATAATTTTTCTTGTATTAAAAAAATTATTTTAAAGAGGAGAATGTGGCTTAATGGTAGAGTGCTTGCCCAACATGCATGAAACCCTGGGTTAGCTTCCTTAGTACCACATAAACAAAAATAAATAAAAGAAATTAAATCCAAAAGAGAAAAAATATATAAAAATTCATTTTAACCAATGATGTAAAAACATAGAAATCATGCATATTAGTAGGGTGCTTTGTCATGTTCAAATAATCTATACATTGTATTATGTTTATAAATGCATACATATATTCTATCACATTTTAAATGGGTTAAACATCTCCGAAAGCACTTACTATTTTGTTAAGGTAAAAATTTCAAAATCCTTTTCTCCAGTGTTTTGAAATATATAGTATGTTATTGTTATGTGAAGTTAACCTACTGTGCATTAGCTCACAAGAACTTGTCCCTCTTTTCTAACTGTAACACATATTCTAGCTGTACATATTGATTAAGAACTCCCCATTTCCCCGGAAGTCTTTCCCATTGCCATCATTCTGCTTGAACTCTGGAAGGGCCTAGAAAACTTATAATCAACTGAAGTGAACAGAGAAATTCACTGAAGTTTTTTTAAGTTCTCTTACACCCAGAAGCAAGCTGAACCCATAACCCAAGATTGTACTATACTATTTTTAATAACATTTTTTTTGTCAGTTGTGGGGCCTGAACTGTGGGCCTGGGTGTTATCCCTCAGCTCTTCAGCTCAAGGTTAGCGCTCTACCACTTGAGCCACAGCACCACTTCTGGCTTTTTCTGCTTAGGTGGTACTGAGGAATCGAACCCAGGGCAAGGCAAACACCCTACCACAGAGCCACCTTCCCAGCCCCTTTTAGTAATATTTCTGTAGGGTTACAGATTTTTGGTTTAAAGTTTCTAATTCCATTATTTTTTTCTCTTTGTTTTTTTTTAAAATCATCAAGACTGATTATTTCTAAAAGTTATCATAGTATCTGATAAGTCACTTTTTTTAAAAAAATGGGCAAATGACCAGTAGATATATAAAAATAAGGAATTATGGTAGTTCTGTTTTTTTATGTAGAGGGAAGAAAATACATCTCCTCTGCTTTCTTAATTTTCTGTCTACTTTATTACATTACATTAAAATAATTCCTTGCTCGGGGCTGGGAAGGTGGCTCAGTGGTAGAGCACTTGCGTTGCATTCATGAGGCCCTGGGTTCGATTACTCAGCACCACATAAGCAGAACGAAAAAAAAGCCAGAAGTGGTGCTGTGGCTCAAGTGGTAGAGTGCTAGTCTTGGACTGAATTGCTGAGGGACAGCGCCCAGGCCCAGAGTTCAGGCCCCATGACTGGACCCATAAATAAATAATTAAATAAAATAAAATAATTTCTTGCTAAAACTTCAAAAACATATGGAGTATACTCATCATGGGTGAGATGCAAGCCAGAACCACAATGAGTTATTATCTCACCATAGTTCAAATAAATATTGTCAAAACCACAAAATTTAACAAATGTTAGCAAAGAATAGAAGACAGATAGCTATCAGACTATTAGCAACAATCTGAATTAGTCTACGAATTATAGAAAATAATGTGAAGTTTCTTCAAAGTGCTAGATGTAAAGCTACTATCTGTCTGTCTGTCTGTCTGCCTATCTACCTCTAGCAGAGTTTGAGTGTTTTTTTCATATCAACAATTTCTCGTGTGAATTCTTTCCTTTATTCCTTCTGTTATTGATTTCTAACTTTATTATATTATCCTAAGAAAAAATACACTGTATAACCCTATCATTTAAACTTTATTAACACTTTGTACTTTAACATACAGTCAGTCCTGAGACAATTATATATAGGAGGTAGGGTTTAGTTAAAGAATGGAGGGCCTGCAGGATATCCCTGGGGAATATATGTTCTTCTGTCCTCTTTCTGTTTTCCCTTTTTGTACTTCCTGGCTACTGTGACATAAAACTGCTATAGTCCAACATCCTCTCCCCTTTATAATAGGCTGACATCTCTGAAATCATAATCTAAAATAAATATCTCCTCTACTTAAGTTATTTTCAGGTATTCTAGTCACAGTAATCCAAACAAAGTATTATACTTCAGGATCTCTGTGGGCCTCCAAAGAGATTGTTTTGCTTAGTTTGCCAGTAATCTCCTTCAGGTTGCTTGTATTTGAGCTTTACCCTGTTTTTTTTCTACTAATTTCACCTTTATACGATTGCTTCTTTGTTTCAATTAATAATCACAATATTTTGCATAGTTTATAACTTTATGGAATAAGATTATACTATCATGATAAAATATAAGATTTAAATTTATATGATTTTCTGTTTCTATACCATACTTGATATATGACCTTGGAAAATCGCTTTACATCTATTAAACCTAAAATTTTTTTCATGTTAAAAAAGGAGTAGGTGTCTTAGCTGTCAAAGACAAAGTTCTTATTTCCAAAGATAAATCTAAAAATCTGTTTTTCCTTTACCTGAGAATACAGACATATTAAGTAAAATTAGAACTTATTGCTTCTCCTGCCAAGTTTTGTCTCAGAAAATATAAACGAGGTCCTGGCCTAGGAGATTTTTTTTTCTCCAGTCATGATACTGCATGGACAGCACTTTATAGATTGGTGCCATTGGCTCATATCTGTAACAGTAACTACCGAGGAAGCTGAGATATGAAGAGTTGACATTCTAGGCAGCATGGTCAGAAAAGTTCATGAGAATACATCTCAATGGAAGAAGCTAGTTAGGTTGTAAATATCTATTATCCAGGCTACTGTGAAAATAGATAATAAGAAGATCATGGTTTAGGCACAAACACATGCGGGAAGTGAGACCCTGCCCTAAGTCAGGCATAAAGGAAATGAAATTATGTCCTCTGCATGACCTGGAGATCATCCTTTTGAGTGACTCTAAAACCAAATATCCTATGTTCTCATGCATTCTAAAATAATAACGATGCTGATAAGAAATAAAATCCTTCTAGGATAAGAATAAGTGACAACAGTTTATATCCACCTAGCCTTCATTGTAGACAATAATTAAGGGAGTTCTACATTTTAAAAAGATGAAAGAAGACAGTCATAAACATGAGAGTCCAAGAAAGAATAAAACAAACAATAGAACCACAGTAAAAAGTAAAAACACCTTTCAATCATAACTCTCAGGGCTGATGGACTTAATTCCCCTTCCCCCCCACCAAAAAAAAATTGTCAGCATTGGTTAAGTCAAGGTGGGCACTGGTTCTTCAAGCCTGTAATCATAGCTACTCAGGAGGCTTCTATCCGATGATTACACATCAAAGCCAGCCCAGGTAGAAAAGTCCCTCAGACACTTTATCTCCAATTAATCACCAAAAACCCAAAAGTGGAGCGGTGGCTTAATTGGTAGATTACCAGCCATGAGTAAATAAAGTAAAGGAAAGTGCCCAGGCCCTGAGTTGAAGCACCATTACCAATTTGTTATTCACAGCTCATGAAAACACACTGAGACTAAAAAAGAAAAAAATAGAGAAATGCAAACAAAACAAATAAAAGTCAAAAATAAGAAGGGATAGCTAAATTCATATCAGATAAAGCAATTTCAACCAATCATCTAGTCAGAAGAGAGTAAAGGGTACTACATGTTAATTTTACAGATGCAAGGATAACCCAACGTATACAAACCAATTAATAAAATACAGCACATAAACAGAATATAGAATAACAAGCAAAGACCACATGATCATCTTAAGAGAGACAGAAAATACATTTGAGAAAATTCAACATACATTCAATCAAAAACCTCTGAAGAAACTAGGAATAGGAGGATTATACCTCAGCATAATAAAGGAATATATGACAAACCTGTAGCCAACATTGGGGCAACAGAGAAAAACCATTTCCTCTGAAAAGGATAAGCAAAGGATGTAACATAGTTGACAACATAGTGCTGGAGTTTCTAGCAAGAGAAATAATGCAAGAGAAGTAAAATGGATACAAAAAAGGGATAACTGATTAAAGTTATCCCCATTTGTAAATGATACAATTTCCTAGATCCAGTGACTATTTTTGGCAACATATGGGGATATAAAACCAATATATGAAACCCAATAGCTTTTTTGTATGTCAACAATGAACAGTCGGGGAAAGAAATCAGGAAAGTAATCACATTCATAATATCCTCAAAAATAAAACACTTATGAATTAACTAACTTATGGAAATGAAAGGGCTCCAAAATGAAAAATGATAAATGACAGAAGAAATTGAAGAAGACACTTGAATGTGGAAAGACCTTCTGTGCTAATAAATCAGCAGAATCAAATTGTGAACATGGCCATACAAAATTCCAATGGCGTTCTTCACAGAGACAGGAAAATCAGTCCTAAATTTCATATGGAATCTCCAAAATACTTGAGCAGTCAAAGCAATCTTGAGCAAAAAGAGCAATGGTGCAGATATCATAATTCCTGACTTCAAACTGAACTACAGAGCTATTGTTACAAAAATAGCATGGTGCCAAAACAAACATATAGACCAATTGAATCCATGACTCAGAAATAAGCCCACACAGTTACAACCAGCTTATTTTTACGAGGGCTCCAAAAACACAGATTGATCATTGTTGAAAGTTAAAGAGGATATAGAAAGAGAAAACATTACCGGGGGTTAATCATACTAAAGCATAATATGTGAAGGTGTAAAATAACCTGCTGAAATCCCTTGTACAACCAATATACCCTAAATAAATTAGTGGAAAGAGGTGGATATTAGTTGAGAGGATAAAGAAATGTGATATATTGGAAACATGTATTACATGTATGAAAAGAGGATAATGAAATTTGTGGATGTTGTTTGAAGAAAGAAGAGAAGGGATGACTTAGAGTGGTAGAAGGAATGTGTTTGGTCGGAAGATATTGTGTGCATATACAGAAATATCACAATTAACCCTCCTTATAACACTAATAAATTCTAACAAATAATAAATGATAAAACTTTATGTTTTAATCATGTTTATAATCCACAGTATTCATCATTTGTTGTTTGTATATCAGGGTTTTTATTCTATCTGCCTAAAAAGCTTATTCTAAAAAATACACCTTATAATGCAGGTCAGCTGGTAACAAATCCTTTCTTTTTCTATGCTCCCAAAAGTATTCTTGAAAGATATTTTTGCTGAGTAAAACATGTTATGTTGACAGACTTTCTTGTTCTTTTGCTATGTTGAGAATATTTTGATGTAGTCTAGCTTTCATGGTTCAAGGTAACAAATTTATTGACATCTTTATTTTTGTTTTTCTGTATGTATTTGCCCTTTCCTGACAGATTGTATGAGGTTATCCTCAATACTGAGTCCACACAGTTATAGTGGCCACAGTCATATATAGACCATAGTTATAGTGTAGCCTAGTATAGTTTTGTCCATGTGTCACATGCTTGGTGCTCATTAAGCTTATTAGTCTTCCTTTCCTTAGACATCACTTTTTGGAATTTCCTCTAGATTTCCTCTAGATTCCCTTGCCAATTGAGGGGACATGAAGTTGTCTAGGGTCAAATCCTTGTGTTTAGCCAAGGTTCTTCTGCAATAAGAAAACTGAGACCGATTCTGGGTCACAATTTTTTTCATAAAAATACCTTACCCCAAATCCTGCTGGATCTGTGTAGAGGCTATTTTAAAGCCCCACAAATGGAAATATGTCCAAATCTTTATTACTGAGGCTTGGTGTGAAATAAATAGAAAAAATTATAATCAGCTGGTACATTTGGTAACTCACTGTTGCCAGAAGCCATCAGCCTTCTCCCACATTCAGGTTTTTGAGTAGATGGTCAGATACAGATAAGTTTCTTATTACTGATTACTGCTTTTAATGAGAGAAGACTAAGTGTATGAGGAAGATACTAGCTTTCAATTCAATCACCTGGAAAAGGTTTTGGCTCATATTCTTTTTTCTTTGTCCTGGTATAGTAAAATCTCCCCACCCCCAAACCTGCATATAAATAAATAAATAAGAAAGTATGAAACATGTCAAAAGAGGCCAGAGTTTCACACTGGTTTGCTCCCAGTATTTGTCCAGAGTTATAGGAAAGCATGGAAGCTAAGGTGAATTGGGTTGAATGGCTAGTGGGTTTTCTTCTGATTTTCTTGACTTTTCTCAAGTGTGCATTTATAAAACTGAGTGAGGACTTTATTCTATTTGTAATCTGAGTACAGTTCCTCACAAAACTATGATGACCTCTATGTTCATGATGATTTTTATTTCTTTACGGTTGATGGGCTTTTCTTACTGGTGTTATCCGGTAATTTTCCAGCAGTCACTGTGCTTGAACACCCTGTGCTCAACATATTTGAGAAAAAGTAAGAAGAAATGGGAACTGGTGAATCCCCCTCATGTTTCTTCTTATCCTACAGAAAATAATTATTTCATCTAATTAAACCAACACTTATGGCTAATTGGTATTCTTCATTACTTTTGCCCTGTTTTTGTTAATCAACAAAAAGTGGCAGGTTGTCCCTAAATTACCTTCGTCTTTGCTTTCAAATTAATAGAATCCTACAGTGCCTCTCTCAAGAATACAATGAACAACAGTTCCTAGAACAGATGAAGAGGAAGAGGAACCCTAATACACTGCTGGTGGGGAATGGAAACTTGTTCAAACACTCTGGAAAGCATGGAGATTCCTCAAAAAAACTAAACATAGAACTACTCTTTGATACAGTTATTCTATTCCTGTGCAACCATGTTCATTGCTGCACTATTCAACATGAAAAGTATGGAAAGGCACAGATGCCCCTCAATGAATGAATGGATTTTTTTTAAGTAGTATATTTATAGGATGGAATTTTTATTTATCTATTAGGAAGAACAATATTACAGTATTTGCAAAGAAATGGATGGGCCTGGAAAAAATTATGTGAAGTCAAGCCCAGAGAGACAAAAAAAATGATGCATGTTTTCTCTCATGTGTGGAAATAAGAACTAATTTATAACATGTGAAATGTATGTAAGTGCCTACAAATGTGTTCAGTGAAGTATGGTTTTTTCAGAGAATTCAAATGATGTAATTTCTTATTAAGGTCCAACAAAATGAATAGAAGGAACTGTAATTTAAAAGGTGAGGAGGAGAGGGGATGAAATCAAATGGGAAAAGTTAGAGGAGTGAAGTGAGGAAAGGGGGAGAATGGAGTAATGATATTCAATGTAATTAAGAAAATTGAGGAGAAGGGTTGATTTGGAGGGAAGAATGTTGAAAGGGATGACATTGATTAGGGTGCCTTGTATTTAAATTGACATGTTGAATAGTAACCATGTTCGTACAACTACTTAAAGATAATAATTAAATCATTAAATTTGAATATTATTTGACTTAATTAATTAATTTAAATATAATTAAAAATAAAAAGCAAACAAGATAAAAGAAACGGAAAATATGTGGGTATATATATATATTTTTTTTTCACTTGTGTGTGAAATTTAGTTATTTATAAACAAAAATGATTTTCATAAAATTCCACATCTGCTGAAGTGATAAAACATAACAGAATTTACTCTATCGGGTGTTTACAAATTAGGCCTTCTTGGCTATTGACTAGGAGTTAGTAGTTAAATGCCACCAATTGCTTAAAAACTATGGTATCCCTTACTTTGTTGTTATTTCATTTGGCTCTGAGCATCATCAATGGTGCTAACAAATAACTATTCATTTATCCACTTAGCTTTGAATTTCATTTAAATGTCTCATTTCTCAGCCATCATTCTGGAGGATTAACTTGGCAGTATTGAAGTTGGAAATAAAAATAATGATGAGCAAACAATTCTGGAGGAACACTTGCTTTGTTGTAGAGGTGGCAGGTATGTTATGCATAAACCTGGGGAAAATTTTAATATATAAGAACAGAATTGTTCAGTATATTATGGTATATTTTAAAATGAAATATGTCAAGTAACGATTGGTTTATATCAATATGGATAGATAAGACTACCACAACTTATTTCCTTTTTAATTAGCATGTGTTAGTTACACAAAGTAAGAGTTTTCATTATGCCATTTCCACACATATTGTATACTTTCATTGTATTTATAGCCTCTATTACCCATTCTTATTTTCCCCCTTTTTCACTTTTAATTTCCTGGCCTTTTTTCCCCTGAGATTCCATGTACAAGGGAAAACTTGCACTACTTTTCTTCATGAGTCTGGCTGATTTAGTCATAACATGATGTTCTCCTCCAGTTGGATCCATTTTTTCTGATTAAAAATGCCTTAACTGATTATGACTGAATAATATTCTGTGTAAATATATTTTCTTTATCCATTCTTCTGTTGTTAGACACCTAAACTAATCCCATAATTTGGTTCTCATGAATATTTTTCACACTGAACATTAGTATATAATTATCCCTATCATAAAATGCCTTGGAAGCCAGATGCTGGTGGCTTACACCTGTAATTCTAGCTACTCAGGAGGCTGAGATCTGAGGATCGCAGTTCAAAGCTAGCCTGGGCAAGAAAGTCCATGAGACTTTCTTGAAAACAGGCAGTGGTGCTGTGGCGCAAGTGGTAGAGTGCTAGCTTTGAGCTGAAGAGCTGAGGGACAGCGCCCAGGCCCAGAGTTCAAGACCCACAACTGACAAAAAACAAAACACAAAACACAAAAAATTGAAATGCACAAAATACTAGCATTACTTATGAATAATTTAGTATATAAGAAATATGACAATAAACTCAAATATATATACGTACATATAATAGAGAAATTCCATGACAAGTTGACTATAGTTAGAGAAGAAAATGCAATTATAGATTGACTACTAAAAGAGATTCAATTGTATAAAAATGCTTTGTATATTATAAATATTTTATAGCAAATAAAATACTAATACTTGCTAGTTATTTATTATTTCTAAGTGACTTGTTATAATATCCTCTTCATTAGAATTTTACATCATTCTAAAAAAAAAAGAATTTTACATCATTCTAAAATTTTACTTCTCCTTTGTACATTGCTACGGCAAGTCAGCACAATATATTATTTTATCTACCTTTTTGAATATTGATTTTTTTGTCAGTTGTGGGGCTTGAACTCTGGGCCTGGTCACTGTCCCTCAGCTCTTCAGATCAAGACCACCACTCTACCACTTGAGCCACAGAACCACTTCTGGTTTTCTGAGTGGTTTATTGGAGATAAGAGTCTCACGAACTTTGCTGCCTGGGCTGGCTTTGAACTGTGATCTGCATATCTCAGCCTTCTGCATAGCTAGAATTACAGTCATGAGCTACCGGCGCCCAGCTTTGATTATTTCTCATACATCATGGTTTTAATAGGTGAAAATCTCATGTATTAAATATGAACACACATAAATATCATGAGATTTGATCTCCCAAAAGGTGTAGTAGAAGGGTGTAACTCCCAGCTTCTGGTGAGAGAACGAGGTTAGTTGAAAGAATAACTGAACTACTGGGCACTCAGGATGTCTTTTTGGAGATGAAGATGTCCTCTAGTTTGCACTGAACTTTATTAAAATCCCATTTAAGTTAGTGTGTTACAGGCAGAGAGAACAGAGATAGGATAAGGAGAGATAAGACATATTATATTTGAAATCAGTGGAGAAGATCTCTAGAGTAGGATGCAAATGCCAAATGTTTATGACTTTAGGATGGTTGAGGTCTCAGGGTATAGTATAGTCTTCAGGAAGCAGCTACAGTCAAGTGATGAAAGACAGAACCAGGGTTGAAGGTAAGTGCAAAACGGGATGGACTCCTCACTGCACAAGTGTGATGGTAATGAGAAGGAAACAGAGTAGTAGCTTTGAAAGAAAGAAAATTGATTCATAATTGTATCTGAAGTTTATTTTCAGATCTATTACATAATAGATGATTTTCAGACATGTAGCACACAGAGCATCAGAGTTATAATAAGATGGGTTGTTTGGGAGCTTTTTATAAGGGGAAACATGACAGAATTCTGACTTTTAGTAAAGGCAAGAGACCCATGAAATCTCTTGTTATAAATTATGCTGTTCATTTCATCTATCATTTTTACTACCAGTACTGGAGTAAAAGATTTTTTTGTAAAAAATTCAGTAATATTGAAGTTTGGGGGGTTGCACAAGAACAAAACCCCACCATTTGTAGACAATTATCTCTCTGTCTTTTTGTCTCTCACTCCATCTACCTTTCTCTCTCTCTCATTTTCCTTCCTTCCTCTTCTGTATTTTCCCTCTCTCATCCATTACTTAGAGAAAGGGAATCATATTTTGGTTAACCCTTCTAGAAAGACTAAAAGGAGTGCAAATAAGAATTCTTTGATTCTACAAAGGCTGCATAATACAAAATAGGAATGAAGAGAAAGCAGGCAATCCAGGGAAAGTGCTGTTTAAATTGCATGTTGTGGAGGAGTTGCCTAGGGAGTTTTGAGATGGCCAGAAATAGAACTGTTCCTCAAACTTTCTAGGCAGACCAGGTGCCACCCAATATAGGGACTGGGTTTTCTGTGTGCACAGCTGGCTGTGGGTGGAAGAGCCTTATCCACCCAAGCTGTGAATTGAAAACCAATTCCTTTGAAATTTTCTCCATTTAGATACAATCTCTTCTCCTTTAACCCACCAACTAGCCATGAGAGCCCCAAGTTTTGTTTTTGGTATGTTTTGCTTGTTTGTTTTTTTTTCCAGTTTCCAGGACTGAACACAATTCCGAGGCTAGAGCTGCTTGCCATTCTTTTTCTACCTGATCCATTTTCATATTCAGAGTCTTATACACTTGATTAAAAGTACTTATGTATTTAACATGGAAGCAAACATTTCTGTCTCCATTTTTCAGAAGAGGAAGCAATCGCTGAAGCTAGATTATTTACAGTAAGTTCTGAGAGGTGATGGGTAACTCTACCCCTAGGAAAGGTTCTGTTTTCTTAAAATTGGAAGAATAACTATGAAACTTATTTGGGCTCTTCATGTATTCCCTAAGAAAGCAGGACATGATATTCTGTTGCAAATTCAGAATGTCATTTGATCCTTGTTTGAATGGCAAGGGTTCTACAGAAGCTCATGGGAGAAACCACGCTGTCCACTTTCCCTCTTCACTTCCAGGTCTCATGTGGTAGATCTCTTCTGTCTTTATCAATATCACAAATGAGGTTTGGTGAGACATTCCCACCCCATACTTCCAGTCCTCTGTAAGTGATTGTTAGGTGTGGGTTCAAGAGTTTACATTAATCCTAGCTAATCAAGTGGCTGAGATCTAAGGATCATGATTCAAAGCCAACCCAGGCAGGAAAGTCCATGAGAATCTTATCTCTAACTACCACCAGAAAACCAGAAGCAGCACTGTGGCTCAAAGTGGTAGAGTACTAGCCTTGAGTGAAAGAGCCCAAATAAGGCTCTCAAGCCCCAAGTTCAAGTCCCATGACCTACAAATCAAAAAACAAAAAGAGTTTACATTACCTAGGTTTAAATCCAGAATCTACATTTACACATCAACAGTTCTTTTACTCAGATATTCTAAGTGGTTATTTAATTTTTTATTTTTTTATTTTTTGCCAGTCCTGGGGCTTGAACTGGTCCCGGACACTGTCTCTGAGCTTCTTTTGCTCAAGGCTAGTGCTATACCACTTGAATCACAGCTCCACTTCTGGATTTTTCTGTGTATGTGGTACTGAGGAATCAAACCCAGGGCTTTCTGCATGCTAAGCGAGCACTCTACTACTAAGCCACATTCTCCTCTAAGTGGTTATGTAGAAGCTTCCAATTAAAACTACCATGCTGTCTGCGTTGTTTACAAAGTGTCCCCCATCCCCAAGCCATGGTGAGCAAAGACATTATTTAGAGCAGAGCACTATAACTCAATCTTCTCCTTAGATTAGCTTTCATATAAAAAGTTAGTTTTTCTGTTACTACCAAGAAATGCCCATTTCCACCCACACTGGCATCTCAGACAGGGAAGTGGGCCCTCTTGGTAATCTAAAGGGAGACAGAAGCTTCTGGGTGGAGGAGTGTTGACAGTGTGGCTCTTGTGTGTTTTTGATATCCTGTGACAAAGCTATACATTGCACACCATCTATTGCCACCTGTGCTAGTAGTAATATTAGACTCCCTCCAATACCTAAATGCTATTGATCTTTATATTGTGTCTTTGACTATTCTCTTAAATATTCTTCAGAATGCCCTGAAACTTGAATCTGAAGGAGTATTTGAAGAGTCTTCTTTTGTGCTTATGCAGAGTTCCAGCAGTATCACTGATACACCTATTAAAAGGCAACTTTGGGGGCTGGGAACATGGTTCAGTAGTAGAATGCTTGCCTTGCATGCATGAGACCCTGGGTTCGATTCCTCAGCACCACATAAGCAAAAAGAAAAAAGAAAAAGCCGGAAGTGGCACTGTAGCTCAAGTGGTAGAGTGCTAGCCTTGAGCTGAAGAGCTGAGGGACAGCGCCCAAGCCCAGAGTTCAGGCCCCACGACCGGACTCCCCCCAAAGAAAATAAATAAAAGACAACTTTGAATCAAAACAAAGGGATATGAAAAGAACAGAAAGACATGGCAAAGCGTAGAAGTTTAGAAGAGATGATAACAGAATACACTAGTTGAGTCTCTAGCTCCAGAGAACTGAAAACAATCTGCAATTCTGTTTAACTATGACCATAAAAATCCTTTCTTATTAAAATCTATTCAAAAGTAGAAAACCCATTTGAACCAATGACTCTGCACTGAGTTGCACTCTTCATACAAAATCTTTTTTGACCAAACTCTACATCATGAGCACCCAACACAAGGGACAGATCTTTCTGCAATCAGCAAGAAAATTCTAGTTGTAAACATCTCAAGTAGATTGTCAATTTTTCTAGGGTGCTGACCATCTCATATGACATTGTTGGGCTCTTGTTCTATACTTATAAGGTGATCTGATTGCATTCTGTCGAAAAGGAATGTGAGTTGCTTCACTCATAGATCATACTGCAAATGTATCAGTACATTATTGCTCCAAAAGATAAGTTCTAAACTATTTTGGAGTCAGTGGGTGATATGAATCACTAAAACATAGGATGCAAGATCACAAATATTGACTCCAAAATAATTGAATACTACTTCTGGTTTTCTGTATCACATACACTTTAAATATCCATGTTTCTCTGTAAAAACCCAAATCAGAGGAATGCTGAGGGAAGGAGGTGCATTAGTTTCTTCTTCCAATGTTTTAAGAAAGAAGTCTTATGCTTTGTGTTCTGTCAGTACTGAGGGAAAATCTCCAGTATACTTTGAACAATACTGTAAAAACTCTGCCTCCATTTACTGATCACTCTTGGAGAAGGGGAAATACACAAGACCGCACCCCACCCCCACTTGTGCCTTGTTACCTTTCTATCATAGCTGAGTCCTTTTGAGACCTATGGAAAGGATTCTTTTCTTCCCTTTCAGCCCTTGCCCAAATACATAAAACAAGTACACAAACTTGACTGAGAAAGTCAACAGTGGTTATTAAGTATACTGATATGAAATAGAGCACACCAGAGACTTTAATTAGACAATAACTGAAGTTCTGTGCTATTATCTCCTTCTCTCACTCTCTTTTTTTTTTTTTTTTGGTCCAGTTGTGGGGCTTGAACTCTGGGCCTGGGCACTGTCCCTCAGCTCTTCAGCTCAAGGCTAGCACTCTACCATTTGAGCCACAGCGCCACTTCCGGCTTTTTTCTTTTTGCTTATGTGGTGCTGAGGAATCGAACCCAGGGCCTCAGGCATGCAAGGCAAGCGCTCTACCACTGAGCCACCTTCCCAGCCCCATCTCCTTCTCTCTTTTAATCACTAGGTTGAGAGGATGGCTTCACCAAAGTTGAATGAACTAAGCAACTCAATCGTTGAACAAGCTCCAAAGGCCCTGTGTGTTACTTATTCTAATGTAAACCTAACTTCAAATACTTTTCAGTGTACTTTTCTGCTTATTCTCCTATGAATCAAAGGTGGAAAATTGTGTTCTGTGTCATCTGTGTCTTTCTTCTGGAGATAGCAGATCGAGGGATGAAACAGTACGGTGTGTCACCTTGATGCTAAAATCAGTGCATGGCACCTTTGTAATGTTTCCTTTATAGAAAAACGCTCCTGCTTCTTGTCTGTTTTGGAAGATTATTCTCCGTACCAGTTTTCTACAATCACTTATTATTTCTATGGCTAATCTTGGATATTATTCAAAGAGAGGCAAGTAATTGTTAGCAGTCTAAACATGTCAATTGAAATTAGGTTCAGAGGACTAAAGTATGTGTTATGCTTCTTGGGAGGGGAAAAGGTGTTGATAAAATAAAAAGTCTGCATATTGCACGCTTGAGTGATATGACTAAATCATGCCAAAATACCATGGAAAGATGTGGTATCATTTTTATTAAAAGGAAAAGAAAGAAAGCATGGAAACCATGATGTACTAAATAAGCTTTTGTTTCCTTTCACAAAAACATCTAAGATGAGAATATGCTAGTGGTGCAAACTATAGACTTAACATAAAAATATCTTGTGGGGTTGCATTGGTTACGTTTTCATGAATTCTTATTTCCTTGGTTTACCTTTAGCTTCCTTTTTCCTGTCTGGTAAGCACCATGTGTTCTATGGCTTCTTTTCAAATTTTCATATGAAGGCAACCTCAAAGGATATTCTGTCACCTTAGAAGAACATGGATTGAAAGTTCCTAAGAATCATTATTTAAAAAATCATTTTTATCCTATCAGAATCCAAAGACAGTTCTGAAGCATAGTTCTAGTGGATGATGATAATAACTCAATAGCTATGTACATATGACCATATAAAGGGATGGTAATCAAAATGAACTCCAAGCAATGGAAGTAAAAGGACTTTTTTAAATGTATTGGGTGGGTCGAAAAACGAACTTTACAACTTTGGCGTGGGGAGTAGGGGGGAGGGAAGAGGCGGGGAGATGGGAAGAGATGGGAAGGGGAAACAAAGGAGGAGGCTACAATGCTTGATAAGAAATGTACTCATTATCTTGCCCATGTAATTGTAACCCCTCTATATGGTATTTTCACAATAAAAATAAAATAAAATGTATTGGGTGAAGTTATTTATTTTTATTTATTTTTTCCTTTGGTTTTTTTTCCCTGTTGTCACTGATTTTTTATTTTGGTACCCCGTGTCTTTTATACACATTATCTAATTGCGGGAAGAGAAGGGGAATAACAAAATGGTGAGACAAAGGACAAAGGGTGAACCAATGCAGCAGCGAAACTCACAGGACACTATGTTGGAAATGAACTTTACAACTTGGAGGTGGGGAAGAGAGTCAAAGGGGAGGGGAAATGGGAGAAAATGAGAAAGGGAGTAACACTGTTCAACAAGAAATGTACTCATTACCTTACTTATGTAACTGTAAGCCCTCTATAACAACTTTATATTAAAATAAAACAAAGTAAAAAAATAAAAACAACTAAAAAACAAAAGAAAGTACTATCAGTGGAATAAGAATTTTTTTTTACTGACTTAACTAACTCTCTAAGTGTTTATTGTTTATTCACAAAGTAAGGAATAGATTAACTTGTCTTTCTTCTCTGTTCTACCTGATTCTTTTCTGTCTTAGTGTATGCCTGCATGCATGTGCATACTATAAGGCATTATGAAGATGGGTGCCTGTGGCTTATGCCTATAATCCTATAATCAAGCTGAGATCTGAAGACAGGTTGAAAGCCAGCTCAAGCAAGAAAGTCCATGAGTCTCCAACTAGCCACCAAGAAGTTTGAAGTGGAGTTGTGATTCAAATGGTAGAGCACTAGCCTTGGGCAAAAAAAAAAAAAAGCCAGGGGGCAGTACTGAGGACCTGAGTTCTAGCCCTAATATTAGCACACAAAAATACACACACACACACAAATAATAACAATACACACACAAATAATAACAATAAAGCATTACTTTGCTCTGTTCTATTTTCTTTAGGACATGTGTTCCACAATAGCCTAATAAGGGATTTACCATGATTGTGCTCACTTAAATCTATTTATTTAATTAGTGATAGGAGCATCAAATTAGACATTCTTCAGTGCATTCATGTTGAATATTACATTTGTTTATCTACTTCACTCAACATGTGCTTGTTGTGAGATTTTTCTGGTTACCTATCTCTAGTGGAGACAGGCTCAGAAAACATTCTTCTCAAAGACTTCAACAACAGGCTGCCCTGACACAAATTGCTCTCTTTCTTGCACTTGCAGAATCACAGCTGGGTCTCCTTATGAAAAGAGAGGACATCATAATTGCACTAAATATGCATTAAATTACTTTGCAAAATGATAGTGGCATCCATTATAAATCCTGTGTTTGAGGAGTTTAATCAGCGATTTAAATTTCCATCAGGATGTAAGTCAACATGTAAGTTCTTGGCCAAAGGCATTCTATTTATCATGTAAATATTTGTTGATTAAGAAAAGCACAAGCCCCTACACTTTCCTAGGGTTTTAGAGGCACACAGTCATTTCTCGGGAGCAATAAATAAAAACATGAGATTTTATTTTAGACAATCTAACTTGAACTTTGATACATTATTTAGTTGGCAACTATGTGTTTCATGAATAATATGCCACTTCATGGTGATTTAATATTAATAGTCCTCAGGAAATCAAGTTTAGGAGAGTGGAATTAGAGAATCCACAGAATGCTGGTAAATTGTATTATAGAAGGGCAAGGCTAATAAATGCAAAGCAAATGATTTGCTGATTATTTCACAGATTTTATTTTAGCTTCTCCTATGTTAAATCTTTTTCTATGCCAGTGCATTTAAACTCAAATGAAAATGAATAGTGTTTTTGAGGTTTTAATATTTTATTTGCATATTTCTTTACCTAATGAGTTACACACAAAGAATGGATCTGTATTGATTAGATTTAGAAAATAAAATTGTTACAATTTGTTTTCTCTGGACTCTAGGAACAAAATCAAGGAAAAGTAATTTTTGGTTTTCCTCACAAGTGCTCCTTTTATGGAATACTGGGTACTCTGCAAGTGCTGGCAGGAAATACTAATAAGAAGTGCTGACAGGAAGTAAGAGCAGGAGGGACAAAGGGAAGGGAGAAGAGAATGAAGATCACCTTGACCTTTGCTGGGACTAACTCTTGGAATTTTTTAAACTTTTCCTTGGAATGCATTAACATTCTAAGATGAAGAGTGCGAGTAGTGATTATCTGTAAAAACCATAAATGAGACTGCCCAATAGAAAAAAAAAAGAGAAATAGTTGATGTTGTAACTGTTCCTTGAATGAAAGTTTATAATACAGGAATGTTCACATTCTCATTACACTTCTAATAGCCAACAATTACTCTACCAGATATAAAGTGAAAAGGCTGAAGATTATTTTGATGAATTTCCTATTCTCCTTGTAAGTGATCATTTAAGCACAAATGTGTGTTCTCATAAAAGTTATGCCATATTTGGTCCAATAGATGTATCTGCCAGAATTCAAGTCTGAAGGCTAAAAGAGGTCACTGTACCTACTCCTATAATATAGATTGGTGGCTACAACATAACAAACATTACTGAGTGAGGGAATAAAAGAAAGAATGCATGTATGTTTAGAGACTAAGGGAATGCAATAGGATCAAAACACCCATTCAGGGAAGCACAGCCCTTTTAAGGGCTTCCAAGTGGAGTGAAACTACTGGATTCAGTTGTTACAGGGTTATCAAACTCAAGTGGAATGCTTATTGATGAGAACACTTTCTCAGTTATGACGTATCTGTCATGTTTTCTCTCTTCGTTGAAAATGTCATTACTAAGATGGATGGTATCTACACAATGGAAAGGAATTTGGAAAATGATTGTGTAGCCACTGCTTTCTCTATTATTCATGTTTAAAGACCTGTTCTTGTCTTCTAAGCCAAAGGCTTTTGAAGGCCAGTAAACTGCCTAGAATACTGAACATTATTGAAAATATTGGTTCCAAAAGTCTGAAAGAGTATTCTGTCATTGCCAGCTGGGCATGTATCTCCAAACAAATAGCTTTACTACCTGGGCCCCTGTTTGTCATGTGGGGACTCTAATTAAGCTATTTGGTGGAGAGCTTCCAGGTTTCTTCTAACAAAATAGCCTTGGGCTTGTGTGCTAAGATCTATTTACCTTGACTGCTGCTTACAGTGGACAAGATCTTACTGTGTGGCACTTCTCCCATTGGGAAGTTCAAGTGGATATAGCTTCCATGTTAATGGGTAGTGCTCTGGGTAAACTTCAGTAACTAGGCCCAGCTGTTGAGTGCACTTGCTGCACCACTCTCTCATTTGGCCTTAATGGGACTCCTGTGTAAGCCAGGACAGTATTCAAGCAGTTGGAAATAAGGTATTTCTAAGTTCAAATCTTAAAGCTGCATGGTACACAGATTCCTCCTTTTTCTACTGTGTGTGTGTGTGTGTGTTTGTATGTGTGTGTGTGCTTGGTGAATGGGCATGTATACATAGCCTCCAGCAGCACAAAGAAAAAGAAGATATAATCCTGAGACCAAAAATTGTCAATCTTTTCATAAATATAAACATTCTTATGAGCAAGCTTTTTCAGTGCCACAATAGCACCAATTAGTTTACAAAGCATCTCACTACTTGTATGGGAAATGATGAACTCAGAAATCTAGTCTGTTCTCTAGGGCAATGATAAGATTTGTCTATTCACAGAATCTTTAATCCTTCTATCCACTTCTATATACTTCAGGATAATGTCTCTGCTACCAAAATCTTTTCTTGATTTTGAGCCTTATTTCCTTTTACTTTCTTCCATTCATTTGGTTTTAATCATACACTTTAAAAGCCCCTTAAATTTTTCTCTTTTCAATGTATTTAATCACTTTTTCTATAAGTATTTGAAAGATGATTTTTGAAAATTCCTGCTCATCTAAATAATTTTAAGTTAATCATACTGCTCATGTGCTCTCTCTCTCTCTCCTCCCTTCATCTCTCATAAAATTGAGCTCTGTGTGGCACCTTGGGCAAGAACTTAAAGTTTATGCCATTAATCTGAATATCTGTTCATCTGATATTTAGAAACTCACTGAGGCAATATGTGGTTTTGAAAGTAAATACATTCACCCCTTTCCCTCAGTCAACATGGTTGGACATTTTGAGTATTCATAGTCAATGCCTTTCCAGCCTCTCCATCCTGCCTTATACAGTCACCACTCTCCACAAATCTCTATTAATACCTCTTGAGCCTGTTTCCTTGGAAACAAGGGCAAAGGGACTTAAGATTTCAAGGGAGATCAAACCAGGAACATAAATATATTTTGAAAACCATACCCTCACACTATGTTCTCTATAGCAAATATATGAGGGCAGTACTAATTATTGTAGGAAGTCAGAAGCTGAAGTAGAGGTAGGTGATGAGGTCCCCAGAGATGGCCCACTAGTCCTGTAACCTGAGACCTAGCTTAGCTATTTTGGAAAACGGATCCATTTGCCACCAAAGGGTACATAACTGGACTTCACAAACCTCAAGCATCTACTAAAATTGCAACAAAATCTTTTTTCTTTTTTTGGTCGGTCGTGGGGCTTGAACTCTGTGCTTGGGAGCTGTCCCTGCACTCTTTAACGCAAGGCCAGCACTCTACTGCTTGAGCCACAGAGACACTTCCAGTTTTCTAGTGATTTTTATCGGAGATAAGAGTCTCACAGATTTTCCTGCCCAGGCTGGCTTTGAACCGTGATCCTCAGATCTCAGTCTCCTTAGTAGTTAGGATTACAGGCCTCAGCCACTGACACCCAGCTTGCAACAAAATCTTAATAATCACTCATGTCCCTTGAATTCCCAGAGGCTGAATTTTCTCCCCAAACCAGCTTCTCTGAACTGTCTTTCCAAGATCTGCTGACACAGTTCTTAATGCTAACAACCTCTTTGTCCATTGTTCCTTTTAACTAATCAATGGTCTTTGCTTGAATGGGTTCCTTGAATTTCAGATGAAGTACAGAAAGTTATGTTTTTTGTTCTTTCCTGTCTTTTCCCCCTTGATTAACTCATCTCCAAACTTCAGTTCTTTTTCTGGGTCCTTAATCTTGTCCTTTAAACTATTAAAATTTTCAGTAGTTACCATTGTTCAAACTTTGAAGTTTAGATCAAAATTGTGTATAATCCTGAATGTCCTGGAAATTATTGAAAAATTCTAGAATGTGGAGAAATAAATTTACACAGGATTGAAAAGTTGAAATCCAGTAGCATAGTTAGGAAAGAAAGAGCTATATAAATATTTTCCTTTATACCATGAGATTTATAGGATGTTTTTGTTTATAATATCCCCTCCAAATTTCAAAATTTTGCAAAATCTTTCAAAATTATGGACACGATTTGTTCTATTATTAGCACATGCCTTTTGAGTTTCCTTGTAGATGATTTAAAATTAGGTGTGCCTGTTTTCTAAGTAGGTTTCATGGTACCTAGCATCTGATTGGGTCTTGGACTATTTTGCCATCTATTATAATATTATGGATCACCATATTGTGACATAATGCTAAGATTCTAAGCTAAAACTTGTTTCATGAAATAACATATATTGTTAATAACCTGTAATTGTTACCCCAGTAAATGTCCACAAGCCATAAAGTTCCACAAAGAATCTACTTTATTTGGAACGTCTATATTTGTAGATGTGTTTTGTTGTGATTTTAAATTATGAATATTTCAATGTTAAATTACTGTACCATGTGACATTTTCATTTTATGTAATTATTATTAATTGCACAAGCCCTGAGTTTTAATTTAGGGTAGGCTGAACTTGTAATTTTAAAATACTTTTATGACTAGAAGCCATTTTTCAGTGATAATTAAAATTATATTAAGTGAATCTTGTAAAATGTAACACCATAAACTGTTATAGTGGTGCTAATCTGATAAATCTCAAAAGCAATGAATGTCATTAGCACTTTAAACAAATGGAAAACAAACATAAAGAAACTACAGAAGCAAATGTAATGCTAGCTCTTAAAATCTAAAACTATTAGCAGTAATGATTTATCTTTAGTGTCTTTTGTGATTCTTGAGAGATTCCAATTCTGTGCTTCCCTATTTCTTTAGGAGAGGAAGAATACCAAAGTGTTCACTAAAATATTACCCTTTGATGAACTGTGAAGACAAATGACAAATGTGTTAACGGAGCATTTAGAGCATTTACCTGCAAATAGAGATGAGAAGGAAATTGTTGGAGAAACACAGTAGGTCACCAGTAAATTCATATGTTAGTAATCTTCCAATTACTCTTCACACCTCCTTTCAGTTTTCAGTTTGAATTCATATATATATAGAATATATATATATATATATATATATATACATATATATATAGAGAGAGAGAGAGAGAGAGAGAGAGAGAGCTTGGAGATAATGATCCAAAGAACTCTTCATGCATGCATGACAGCAGTGGAGTTCTTGGAGGCCAGATTTGCCTTTGAAGGGGAGCAGCTTAAGCACAGTGGTTAGTGCAACAGCACAGATCCTATGGTATTCTATCAACATCCTACACGTCTACTGTTGCTCATAGACATTAATGAGACCCCCTACCAAAGGAGATCAAATCTCTAACAAGTTTATAGTTTTGTGTGGCAGAAATGTCCGGCATGCAATGTGCATAATTTTTATGCAAAAATAACTTCTAAAATAAAAAAGTGAGATGTACATGCCCATCCTTCGAAGCATAACATTGAAAAAGAATGTTATAATTTTAAAATCTTCGTAAAGCTAGGAAAATACATTTTCATTTGAGTAAAACTCTAATAAATTAAATTTCATCTTATTAGTGTGCTGGGCTATATATTAACACAAAAATATTGAAGCAGATTTTTGAACTTACCATTTATGTAGTCTGTCACCATTCTAGTTCCTTTCCTTTGAAAATTTGGTTCAGAATTTTCATACAATGTAAGTGCATATGAAAATACCAAAATGAGGTTCTTTTGTATAATTAATATATACTAATAGAATGTTTATAAAAGGTTTTTCCTTAATATAGAGCATTCCAGATTTAGTACATGTGGATTTTAAGAGCATTTTTGGTGGAAAATGGAGCAAGGAAAATGACTAATACTTTGAACAGAAAAAGAGCTCAGGAAATTGCATGGAAGATAGCACAGGTGGAAGATGGCACTCTACTTCTCAAATGTGTCCCAGGTTTTGAGCAGAAAAAAATATGGATAACTCTTAAAACTATAGAAGAATCCTTCACAGTGCATTATGTTAGGATAAAAATGTCCTACCTCTGGATAGTGGAAATTTGTGGGGGTTTTTCTTTTTGTTTATTAATATTCTGGTCAAGTCAATGATAAAAACATTGACAAATCCCAGGTCTCACAAAAGAATCTAATGGCACACTCTATCTCTGATTTTAGCTTTTGTGCAATAAATTAAATAAAATAGTAGTGGTTAGCAAATATAGTAGAATGTTTCATAAGACTGTCTCAAGAGACACATAGAACAATGATATAAACTTGAGCTCTTTGTTGGGAAAAGTGCAGTTCAAAAGTGACAGAGCTTGCCACAGAACAGGCCCAAATCCTCTCCTCTGTTCTAGTTTATTCTGACATTGCTAAGTCAATGATTGAAGGTAGCCCTCATAACATTTTGGAGTATGTATTTGGGCAGGGAAAGGAGTGGGGGATACGGTCTCCACAAGATCTATCACTCTGCAACACACTGACAAAAATTCCAGAGTAGCTGCAATTTTGTTGCTGTTCTTGCTTGATTATCCTTCATCTCATTTTGTCAAACACTCACATTGTTTTGGTTTTTTTGTTTCTCTGAAAGAAGAGCGCCACAATTAAGGTGAGAAGGAGAAAATAAAAAACTTGGATATTTTTGTAAAGGAACTGACTCCAACTCAGTATGTTTACAAACGTCAGCAAAACAGTCAATTAATAAGCCTTTCATTAAAACAATAGGGAAAGGATCTTAAAATAGCTCCAGGAAGGACAAGAAAATAGAAATGAATTGAACAGTGCTGGCAACTAATCATTTAAATTTATTACAGTGCGTCTGTGCTGTTCAAATGAATCCTCTGCACTTTGTTCTTGCTAATATAAAAGTGTTTATAGGGCTTCCACAGGTCTCATGTTACCAGCTCCCTGTGCCCATTTCCAAATAGTCTTACATTTCTCAAGTGCGAACTAGCTCACAGCAAGATTAAAGAAGGCCACAGTGCACAAGTCAGAGAATGACCATTTTACTCCCCAGGTTACTATTATGTCTAACTCTGAGAGGCTGGTACCCTGAATTCCTTTCCTGAAAATGAGAAGTATTTTAACTGATAAATGGAGTCTCTTTTATCCCATCATTGCTTATTTTCAAGAGCCCTAAACAGGTGTAAGGAACAAGTTCCTGTGGAGCACAATGAGGATGATTTCAGGAAAGTGGCTGTCAGCCCACTGAAACAATGTGTCAGGCAAATATTGTCAACGTGCTTTAGCTGGTTATAATAAAACCATCCTGTCAGTTTTACCTGATCTATCTTTCTTTCTTTCTTTCTGCTTTCTTTCTTCCTTCCTTCCTTCCTCCCCTCCTTCCTTCCTTCTTTCTTTCCTTCTCTCTTTGTTTCTTCCTTTCTTTCTTTCTCTCTTTCTTTCCTTCTTTCTTTCTTTCCTTCTCTATCTCTTTCTCTCTCTTTCTTTCTTCTTTCTTTCTTTCTCTCTTTCTTTCTTTCTTCTTTCTTTCTTTCTTTCTTTCTTTTTCTTTCCTTCCTTCCTTCTTTCTTTCCTTCTTTCTTTCTTTCTTTCTTTCTTTCTTCCCTTCTTTCTTTCTTTCCTTCTCTCTCTCTTTCTCTCTCTTTCTTTCTTCTTTCTTTCTTTCTTTCTTTCATCCTTCCTTCCTTTCTCCCTATCTCTCTTTCTTTCTATTGACTCCATCAGTCTAGAAATGTAAACAAAATGCACTCTTTTGTTAATGGATGACAAGGAGTATGTAGGGAGTACTCACCAGCTCTTACCTCTTTCTTCAGTCTGTTACCCTGACATCCACACACAGGAGGAAGCACCAACATTGTGAGTGGGCACCTGCCCGAGCCATATTTCTAGTGGGCAGTAGTACATGGATAAAAATCCTTAACTATCCCTATTTTATTTTCTTCTTCTTTTGCTAAATTCAGCTTTGGGAAGACATATTATACTCCATTTTGCGTGGTATAAGACTAAGCATTTATAGACAACTTCTACCCAGGTATTATTCTTTTGCGAAGTTAGAAAGCAAAGAGCAATAATTTTCCTGGGGTGATTCCAAGTTAGAAAAACAATGGTATTCTGATTTTCATTTGCTAGTATTTCTTTGGGTTTACATTTGTGCGATAGCTTAACATTCTGAATGTGACTTTGATTCAGCCCTTCTTGCCAACTCTTGTAGGATGCTTACTCAGCAAGAAATAAAATTTTATGGTTCAGAACCACTCGGAATTGTGGTTGTGAGTTACCATATTAATACTAAAGCTCAGTCTTATCCTTCCTCAGAATAGCTTCAGTTTTGATTCAGGTTTTTTTTTTTCCATATTGCCCACTATGTCTCTTAGTTTTTAGGGGTTATTTGTTTATTTGCTATTTTTGTGCTAGTACTGGGGCTTGAATTCAGGGCATGGGCTCTGTCACTGAGCTAACATTCTAAAGCTTGAATCACAGCTCCATGTACGGCTTTCCTGGATTTTTTTTTTGGCGGCGAGGGGGGGGTCGGTTAATTAGAGATTAGAGGAGGTGGGAGGGAAGGGATGGTAGGGGGAAAACAAAGGAGGAGGCAAAAATGCTTGATAAGGAATGTACTCATTACCTTGCTCATGTGATTGTAGCCCCTCTGTACAGTATTTTCACAATAAAAGACTTATTTTTAAAAAAGAATATCAAGACTTTTCTACCCGAGCTGGCTTTGAACCACAGTCCTCAGACAGCCACCTCCTGAACAGATCAAATTACAGGTGAAGCCGCTAGCTGTTTCTCTTATTTCTATCTTAGTTATATATTAGGCATAGCTCCAAATACCTCTTTTAATTGAGGGCAGAGAGTTTGAAGTCTGATTTTGAGCCATCCAGAATTTATTCAGAAAAAAAGAGAATTGTGGGCTTTCATCTTCTAGCCAAGGTGATGTAGATTTATGCCCCAGGTTTTAACATAAATGCCAGAACTTGGTCTCTGTTTCCAAAGCTATAGTTAGGCACTACTGGCTAATCTTATTCACAACAGAGAATACACATTAGAATCACATAGAAAGCTTAATAAAAAGAATCCCCATTCAAGTTCTCTGAAGATACATTGTGAGGTAAAGGTGGATATTTGGAACCATGGTGCATCCAACATACAGACATTACTGAGAACCCTCCCATTGAGAGAGAAGGTATGCCAGGTGTTTGTCATTATCCCATGACCTGCCAAGAAAATACAGTCCACTTTTTGTGCTCTGAGAACCACTGTTTAAATTCTCTAGTCAGTAATGGCATGGATATTGTGATATTTGGGCAGATAAAAAATAATCAACATCATCTATATATCAATTTTATTATTTATTATGCCATTCTCTTGCCTTTCTTGGTTTCATCTTCATCTCTGGACAAGAAGCTCTATTTTATTTACTGTGCAGAGAACATTGGCTTATTTCCCCAGGGCTTGCACAGTGACCAAAACATAGCTGATTTTCAAAAAGTACTTCTTAACAAATGAAATATCACTTAAAACCAACAAGTAGGGATGAGTAGCAACTGAAAGTAAAAAAAATACATATCATTAACTTAAAGAGAGACTTTTCTGAAGAGGAAATAAGAATGGCCAATAGACACATGAAAAATGTTCAATTTCTCTAGTCATAAAAGAAATGCAAATCAAAACAACATTGAGATTCCACCTCACTCCAGTTAGAATGGCTATAATCATGAAATCTAGTAACAACAGATGCTGGAGGGGATGTGGCCAAAAGGGAACCCTACTGCATTGTTGGTGGGGGTGTAAACTTGTTCAAACACTTTGGAAAGCAGTATGGAGGTTCCTCAAAGACTCCACATAGAGCTCCTCTATGACCCAGAAATCCCACTTTTGAGCATTTACCCAAATGACCACAAACAAGGTCATACCAAAGCTACCAGCACAACCATGCTTATCACAGCATTATTCACCATAGCTAAGATATGGAACCAACCCAGATCCCCCTCAGTAGATGAATGGATCAAGAAAATGTGATATATATAGATAGATCTATCTATCTATCTATCTATCTATCTATCTATCTATGTATCTATCTGTCTATGAATTCTATGCCTCCATCAGAAAAAATGGCATTGCCTCATTTGTTAGGAAATGGAAAGACTTGGAAAAAAATTATATTAAGTGAAGGAAACCAGGCCCAAAGAAGCATAGGTCCCACGGTTTCCCTTGTTTGCAATGACTAGTACATGTCTACAACAAGCAGAGAAGGTCAAAGGCTATGTACATATGACCATATAAGATGATATTAACCAAAATGTACCAGAAGGGTTTTCTTTCTTGCTTGCTATTGTTTTTAATGTACTTATAATGCACTATGTGATTCTTTTGTTTCTTTTGTAAGTTCTTCCCCCATGGTATCCCTGTTTTTACTGTATTTGATTCCAGTGTTCTGCATCTTGTATACACATTTTTGTAATTTGGGGAGGGGAAGAGGTATAGTGAATGCTTAAATAGGGATGCAGATTGACCCATTGTGAAGATGAGATATACAGGACACAATGTTGAAAATGAACTTTACATTGTGGGAGGGGGGTAGGAGGGAGGAGCTGGGGAGGTGGAGAGGGAAATGATGGTGAGGGGAAATCAAAGGAGGAGGTAACAATGCTCGATAGGCAATGTACTCATTACCCTACTCAATGATAGCGTATTAATGTGTTATACACAGTTTTTAAAAATCAGATTGGCAAAGGTTTCTTAAAGGTAATGTTCAATGCCAAACAGAATAACTTGACTAGAATGCTCAAATTCCACAAGGAAGAGCAAATTAGGACAACCTTTGGGGAATGCAATTTTCAGTTATATGTAAAAGGACCTGAGAATAATTCCTATTGACTAAAGAATGCTATTCATAGAAGGCATCCTGCAGAAAGAAAAATCAATTATTTTATCCAATATTTGCACACAATGATATTTATCTTAGTTTTATCCAAATAGAAAAAGTCAGGAAGGAGACTATTTCTTAAACAATGGTATTTAAAATATATTATAGTATCTCCTAAAATATTAAAAAAAACTGTGATTTGTTTAAAATATTAATAACAGAAAGAAATGTCTGCATTATAATATTCAGGAAAATAGGTATGAGAAAATTCTAATAATCTTGCATATATAACATATATATGTATATCTATACATGCATGTCTAAAGTGCTGATTTCTTTGGTCATATAATTTAAAATTCTTTGTAGTTTATTGCTTTGTGATGGAAAATTTTCAGTCTGTATAATCTGACCATTAAAAATAGGAGGTATAGTCAAGCACTGTGGCTCACACCTACAATTATGGCTATTAAAGAGGATGAGATCTGAGGACTGAGATTCAAAGTCAGCGATTGCAGGAAAGTGTGATATTCCTTTTTTCAATTAATCACCGAAAAGCCAGAAGTGGAGATATGGCTCAACCAGTAGAGCACTAGCTTTGAGCAAAAAAAGTTCAGGACATGCCCAGGCTCTGAATTCAAATTCTAAGACTGGCGTGCGCGACACACACACACACACACACACACACACACACACACACACACACACACACAGAGCAGATGTTTCTAAGGAATAAATTCCATGTGTGAGATATTATTCTGAGCACTAAATATGGCTATTGACTCTATTTTACAGATCAGGATGTATAGGCAAGAACTGACTAGGTAACTTTCCCAAGGTCAAGAACTCAAATTCAAAAATCTATTGTGTTATACTAATAAAAAAGAAATGCTTATTTTCTTTTACTTTTTGAATTAATATAGGAGTAGCTTTAAGTTCTGAGGAAATCTGTTCGAGTTCACACATTTTCTGAATTAGAGTCCACACATTGGACAAGGTTGACCCAAAGGCTGGGAGAATGAGAGTATTTGTCAGTGAAAGACATTAAGAGAACAAGTCCTACCTCCTGCTTCTTTGATGAACAAAAATGTACAATTGCTTCTTTCAGAAAGCATTTTGTATATCATTTTACTTCGAAAGAGTTGCCAGTGGGGTATGAGTGGCTCATGCCTATAGCTATTCAATAGACTGAGATCTGACAATCATTGTTCAAAGCCATTCAGGCAGGAAAGTCTGTAAGACTGTCCAATTAACCACCAAAAAGCCACAAGTGAAGCTGTGGCTTGAGTGGTACAGTGCTACCCTTGAGCAAAACAGCTCAAGATTCATTAACAAAGATACTCAGTTAACATGGACTATTGGCCCTGAATTCAAGTCCAGTAAACTATATGAAAGAATGAGAGAGAGAGAGAGAAGAGAGTGGTCACAGTTACAATGACTGGTTAGACTGAATCAGGTCTGTTCCTTCATCATTATTTTCTTCCACATAAGCTGAGTGTTGGCTGGTAGATTCATGCTAATTTAAAATTAAATAAAAAGAAAAAAGTATGTTGTGGATGTGGCCACTTGTATCCTAGAAGAGATGTCACTGGAAGTAGGCACAAAGTTATTAGTGAATCCCCTAATCCATCAGTTCTGGTGTATCACCCTGGCTATGGATTCCGAGAATGAGAAGACAGAATATAGGCTGCCATTGTCAGTTCATGCAATCTGTGTTTGCTTGTCCTGAGAGCAGACCTGATGACCCTCAGGCCAGCCTTTGCCCTTCCTCTCTAAGCAGCTAAACAACTCCATCAAAATCTAAACTTAACCTGGTGGCTTTCAATATTTCTAAAACTTCCTGGGGGGTAGTTTTTCTCCCTTTCTCATGCAAATGATTTTGATATTTTTATTTAAAAACACATCACTAGCATCTTTTCCTCCAAGGTGGTGAAATTACTCATAGTAGTTTCAATGAAAAAAGCATTTGGAGAAAATGGAGGATGAAAATCACAGTAGCAATGTTTTAAAAAAATCTTACATTAATGAAGCCTAGCATTTTATTGGACCCTTCACAGCATTTTTCATTGCCAAATCAAGGTTCATTATTTTGCACCTGAGCACCACAATCCCTAGAGTTCTACAGCATGTTGTAATAATAAAAGAGATATCCTGTTTTGTTTTATCAAAACCTTCTTTTCTTTTTCTGGATGCATTTTCCTCGGTAGTTTTTTCTTTTTTCATGGTCTCAGTGATTCATGATTTCAAATATAAATCCACTTAAGATACTCTTAAAAAATGTGTGGCTGTTATTGTCTGAGAAATAGTTTGCTAAGTTTTGCCAGAAGTTTTGCATTAGAATGTATGTAATAGAACATTTCCTACTTCAGGATACCATACAAGCTTTGCTGGCATCTATACACAAGCATTATGATACTTTGTGGCCTGATTCCCCTGTCATGACAATCCTTGTCTTTTGTTATCTCAATAAGCAGTGGAGACTTGGATAGATTACAATGAAGCCAGACGCAGTTGGCTCATGCCTGTAATCCTAGCTACTCAGGAGGCTGAGATCTGAGGATCTTGGTTCAAAGCCAGCCCAGGCAGGAGAGTCTGTGAGACTCTTATCTCCAATAAACCACTCTGAAAACCAGAAGTGGTGCTATGGCTCCAGAGGTAGAATGCTAGCCTTGAGCTGAAGAGCTAAGGGACAGCACCCAGGCCCAGAGTTCAAGCCCCGAGATCGACAAAAAAAAAAAAAAAAAAAAAAAAGACTCCTTATTGCCTTCATTAATCCTTCTTTCCACACAAAATTCCCCCTACTGTTTTCTCACTTTGTATATAACCTTCTGTCTTTTATTTTTAATTATACACAACTTTTTCACTGTCTTGTATAGTGAGAGTAAAAAATACAGCTCATTTATGAATGTATCTTACATATTGAATACAAGATAGACACACTTTTGAATTGACTGAATGTAACTGATTGCGTTAGCAAGATCAATACACTCATAAAATATTGCCTTTAGATTAATTCTATGAATGCTTGAGGTTTGTCATCAGTTCAGTGAAAAGTATTTGTATTAAATAGCAAATGCTAAATTCAGGTAAGTAAATGTAAGTAAAGTATTAAAATTTTAGAAACCTCATTAAAATTTAGAATGTCATACTGACTACAAGTATATTTTAATAAATAAAAAAAGTATAATCCTCAATGTTTATAAAGTAGATAATACAAAAAATTACAGAAGGTAGAAAACAAAAGGCTGGGAGTTCCGGGAAGATGGCGGAGGAGAAGCTGGAATCTGAACAAGCTCTTGCATAGAAAACAGTTTCAGAGTTCCAGTGAACAGTCCCAAGCCAGAGAATCACACCAAGTGTGCCATCACAGGACAGAGAGTTAGTCAAGAGAGGGGACGCCAAGCACACACATCCGAGCGCCTGCCAGCAGCTGCCGCTGCGGCGGCAGGGTCGCGGGGCGACCACCGCCGCGGGGGCATACCTGAGACACAGTCCGGGACGAAGGAGCCAGACACAGCGGACGAGCGGATTCTACTCAACACCAGCAAAAACCGACAAGGAGCGGACAACTTCATCCTGCACTTTGCAGACCAGAGACGACCCAGGATCCAAGACTCGGCGTGAGTAGAAGCCCGACTTCCTCACTCCTTCTCAGGGAGCAGAGGAGGGAAGGCCACCCCTCCCCCCCCAGCACCGGTGATCTCCATCTTGGATACCAACAAAGCTCGGAGGAGCGGCTAGCTCCAGCTCAGGCCTTGGAATAAAACGAGTCATTTAGCAGGTCACAAGAACTTAAGGACGTCACAGACTCAGTTCCATCCAGGGAAAAGTCACCCAGCTCAGGCGCCAGCCATTGGAGTGGCTCTCCTCACCGGGTAACCAGAGCCAGAGGCTGCCCCGCCCTCTAGCAGCCACCACAATCAATTGAAAAACAGAAACCCTGAGAATGGCTCCAGGCTGGGTGCTGTGAGTTTTTTTCACAAAATAGCCCCAGGGAAAAGCTACTGTTTGTTGAAAGGCCTCAACTCTACCCAGAACCTAGCCTCATCACTGCATCCCCCTCTTTTGTGATTCTCAAAGCAGATCACCCTCCCAGTAAACTAACCTGGGAGGGGGATCTCAAAATCTTGGGTAAAGCAGAGCATTTTTCTGCCTGTTCCAACAAACTGACTTAAGAAACCAATCAAGCCACAGGACCTCAAGCTAACCAGAGACTCCAACCAGACTCTGGTTACAGACAAAAGGGAGATACAGGACTCTTCCCACCCCTCCCAAAAAAAAAAAAAAAAAAATCAAAGAACTTTTTTTTCTTCTTCTTCTTCTTTTCTTTTTTCTTTTTTTTTGTTTTGTTTTTTTTTTCGTTTTTTGTTACCTTATATATATAAAAAATTTTTTTCCTTTTCTAAAACTTTTATTAATCTTTAATTTTTGCCTCTTCTGAAAAAATAATTGTTTTCCAGTAAATTTTTTTTTCTCCTCTTATAATTTTTATTTTAGGAATACGTGAATGTGTGTTTTCCTTTCTTTTCTTGTCTTCTTTCTCTTTTTCTTTCATTCTTAATTATCTTTTTGTTTTTTGTCTAGCTCTACTGAACTTCTGATCTTTTCTTCTCACTTTCCTATCCTTTCCACCTTTTCCTCTTTTGTTCTTCTTTATGTGACTTAACTCTTGTCCTGCACATCCTCAGATAAACCCGTAGTTAACTAGTAGACCCTATCCCCCATTGTGTACACACTTAATCCACAAACTTATTACTCAATTCAAAACCTCTGAGACTTAAATTCATTAATAGCAGTACTACCTCTTTATACCTATATAATATTTTAAGCATTTTTTAAAAGTTTTTCACATCTCCTCTATGTCCCTCTCTTTCTCTCAACATATTCACATTCCTCTCTAAATAGATGGTCTTTTAATCTCTATAATAACATTAATTTTTAGGTTTCTATTTTTTTTCTGGTCTCTTTTCATTCCCCTTTCCCTTTCTTCTTTTTCTCTCTCTCTCTACTTGCATCCTACCCAACCTATTTCCTGCATTGTGATTAGGACATAGTTAACTCTCCCTGTGCCTCCCCACACCAATCTATTCCTATTTTTTACCCACATCTCTCCCTAACCCTAATAATTTCTGGTTTTCCAAATTCTTCTCTGCGGTTCGAAGTCCTTTAACATATAGTTGTTTGATGTCGAATAGATGTATCTGTTGAACTAGATTGTATCTGTAGACTATGTACTGTACAAATGCAAACTTTGGTTGATGGTTGCCTTAAGATAGTGTTCTAGCACAAAACTGGTGCTATCTTCATCTCAAATGGGCAGAGTAAGCCGGAAAAACACAAGAAAAATGGCAAATTCGGGTATCTCAATTCCCAATCTTGATAATCAGGGGTTAGAACAGATAATGAATAATCCAGAGGAGAGTTCGCAAATAGCTCTACAAACATTGCTGGCAAACATGATAAATGAGAAGTTTGACAACGTACAAAAGACTCCGTATGAGCGTGATAGGGAGAGAGAGGAGGCATCCCAGAAGTTTATACAGGAATATCATAAGCGTGAGGAAGCTACTCAAAAACTGATACAGGATTTGCGTGAACAACTTGAGAATACTCAAAGAGAAAGGGAGGAATGGCTTGAGCAGGCTGAGAACACTCAAAGAGATCTGCACGAACCCCATGAACGGGAGGAAGCTAATCAAAGAGTAATACAGGAATTGAGAGATCAGGTAGAGAACACACAAAGATCACTAAAGGTATTCATGGAATCCATTAACAAAGAGCTGAAGGAAGTCAGGGAGACCACAAAGGGAATGCTGAATGGAACCCAATAGAAGGAATGGGAGCCCAAAGAAACCATAACCAATCAACTAAGTGATTTGAGGACAAACACTGAACACCAAATTAAGGAAGTAAAGAAATTCATACAAGACCTAAAACAGAGCTTCAACAAAGAACTTGAAGCCATCAAAGCTGACCAACTAGAAGGAAAAGAGATAAAAAAAAACAAAGTAGAGAGTCTTGACAGCAGGTTAGACCATGCAGAAGATCGAATCTCAGGGATTGAAGACAGCCTAGATATTATAGAGAAAGAACATACAACCATCCAAGACAAGTCCAAGAAATATGATAGATCTATCCAACACCTGGAAGACACCATCAGAAGGCCTAATCTAAGGATAATGGGTGTAGAGGAGCACCTAGAAACAGAAGTTAATGGTCTAGGAAATTTGTTTAACAGGATCCTAGCAGAGAACTTCCCAAACATGCAAAAAGATAGGCCTGTCCAGATACAAGAAGCCTTTAGAACCCCAAATAGACCAGACCAGAATAGGACATCCCACCGCCACATTATAATCCACACAGGATCAACTCAGAACAAAGAAAAGATCCTTAAAGCTGTCAAGGAGAAAAGGGTAATCACCTATAAAGGGAAACCAATTAGAATCACCTCAGATTTCTCAGCAGAGACAATCAAAGCAAGAAGAGCCTGGAATGATGTATGCCATGCCCTAAAAACAAACAACTATCAACCAAGAATACTGTACCCAGCTAAACTCTCCTTCATAACTGAAGGCCAAATAAAAACCTTCCATAGCAAAGAAAAATTGAAACAATACATCTCCACCAAACCAGCCCTACAAAAGATTCTTAAAGATGTCCTACACATAGAAAACCAACAAGACCGCAACAAAGGCCAAGAAACTGCACCCAAACTGAGAATCCAAGAACCATAGGAAGAACCCAGTTTTCGCAGCCCCCAAGAAGGTGGATAACATGGCAGGAACTCCCAAATACCTCTCAGTCCTATCTCTTAACGTTAACGGACTGAACTCTCCAATTAAGCGACATAGACTGTCTAGTTGGATTAAAAAACAAGACCCTTCTATCTGCTGCCTGCAGGAGTCACATCTTGCCCGTAAAAACAAACACATTTTCAATGTTAAAGGCTGGAACAAAATCTACCAAGCAAACGGACCCCATAAACAGGCGGGAGTTGCAATCCTAATATCAGATAAAATAGACTTCAAATTAAAATTCGTGAGAAGAGATAAAGAAGGTCGCTACATACTAATTAAAGGATCTCTCCTTCAGGAGGATATTACAATTCTAAATATCTATTCGCCAAACAATGGAGCACCCAAATTTATCAAAGAAATACTACTTTCCCTCAAATCCCATATAGATCCAAAGACATTAATTGTTGGGGATTTTAACACACCACTCTCCCCACTAGATAGATCAACTCGGCAAAAACTCAACAGAGAAACCGCAGATCTAAACAGCTGCATAGATCAACTAGACTTAACAGACATCTACCGAACATTTCACCCAGCAGCATCAGACTACACGTTTTTCTCAGCAGCACATGGAATGTTTTCTAAAATAGACCACATTTTAGACCACAAAGCAAACTTGTCTAAATTCAGAAACATTGAAGTTATACCTTGCATTCTCTCTGACCACAAGGGAATAAAATTAGAACTCAACACCAAAAGCCATCAAAGAAAGTCCGGTATCACATGGAGGCTGAACAACACACTGCTGAATCATGAGTGGGTCATGGAAGAGATTAGAAAGGAAATTCAAATGTTCATGCTATTCAACAAAAATTAACACACAAAATACCAGCTCCTCTGGGACACAGCAAAGGCAGTACTCAGAGGCAAGTTTATAGCTCTGAGCTCCTACATCAACAAATTGGAGAGATCTGAAACTACCAATTTAATGACACATCTAAACCTCCTTGAAAAAGAGCAGCAAGATAAACCCCAATCCAGTAGACGGAAAGAAATAATCAAAATTAAATCAGAATTAAATGAATTAGAATCCAAAAAAACTATAGAAAGAATCAACAAAACAAAGAGTTGGTTCTTCGAAAAACTTAACAAAATTGACAGATCCTTAGCAAATCTTATCAGAAAAAGGAGAGAACACACCCAAATTAATAAACTCAGAGATGAGAATGGAAACATCACCACGGAAACAACCAAGATTCAGAACATTATAAGGGAATACTTCTCAAAACTTTATGCTAATAAGTTTGAGAACTTGACAGAAATGGACCTCTTCCTAGCAAATACTGACATGCCAAAACTAAACCAAGATGAGTTAAACTATCTTAACAGGCCCATATCAAGCATTGAAATAGAAACAGCAATAAGAGACCTCCCAGCTAAGAAAAGTCCAGGACCAGATGGTTTTACAGCAGAATTTTACAAGGCCTTCAAAGCAGAGCTCACACCAATTCTCCTCCAACTCTTCAATGAAATTGAAAGAGAAAGCTCACTACCGAACACATTCTATGAAGCCATCATAACCCTCATCCCAAAACCAGGCAGGGACTCATCAAAGAAAGAGAATTATAGACCCATTTCTTTGATGAACATTGATGCAAAACTTCTCAACAAAATTTTGGCTAACCGACTTCAACAATTCATCCAAAAAATCATACAACACGATCAAACAGGATTCATTTCAGGGATGCAAAGCTGGTTCAATATACGCAAATCAATTAGTATTATTCATCACATCAACAGGAGCAAGAATAAGAACCACATGGTTATCTCAATAGACACAGAAAAAGCATTCGACAAGATCCAACACCCCTTTATGATGAATGTTTTGGAAAAATTAGGAATCCATGGAACATGCCTCAATACAATAAAGGCTGTATATGACAAACCTACAGCCAGCATTATACTCAATGGTGAAAAACTAAAGCCATTTCCTCTTAACTCAGGAACAAGACAAGGAGACCCACTCTCTCCACTTCTCTTCAATCTAGTATTAGAATGCCTAGCTACAGCAATAAGACAAGATGCAGACATAAAGGGGATCCAAATAGGGAAAGAAGAAATAAAACTCTCCCTCTTTGCAGATGACATGATCTTGTATTTAAAGAATCCCATAGACTCCACTCCCAAATTACTCAAGCTGATTCAAAACTTTGGCAAACTAGCAGGTTATAAAATTAACCCCCAAAAATCAATGGCTTTTCTGTATGAGAAAAGTGTGGCTGAAATTAGGAAAGCAACTCCATTTGTAATAGCCCCACAAAAAATAAAATACCTAGGAATATACTTAACTAAAGAAGTGAAGGACCTCTATGATGAAAACTTTAAAATCTTGAAAAAGGAAATCAACACAGAACTTAAAAAATGGCAAAACCTCCCATGCTCCTGGATTGGAAAGATTAACATTGTGAAAATGGCAATACTTCCCAAGGCTATCTACAAATTCAACGCAATACCTATCAAAATTCCACCCTCATTCTACAAGGAAATAGAAGAGGCAATCCAAAAATTCATATGGAACAATAAAAGACCCCGAATAGCAAAAACGCTCCTCAACGGAAAGAACACTGCTGGAGGAATATCAATACCAAATTTCAAACTCTACTATAAAGCCATAGTAATCAAAACAGCTTGGTATTGGCATAAGAACAGACCTCAGGACCAATGGAATAGAATTGAAAACCCAGAAATGAACCTACAGACCTATAGCCATCTAATCTTCGATAAGGGAGCTAAAACAATAGAATGGAAGACAGACAGCCTCTTCAGTAAATGGTGCTAGCAAAACTGGTTAACTACATGTAGAAAACTAAAGCTAGATCCTTATATATCACCCTGCACCAGAATCAACTCCAAATGGATCAAAGACCTCCAAGTCAAAGCAGACACTCTGAAAACATTACAGGATGGAATAGGAGAAACCCTGGGTCTCCTTGGCTCAGGCCGAAATTTTCTGAATAGAGACCCGGAAACACAACAAATCAAAGAAAGGTTGGACAAATGGGATTGCATAAGGTTGCAGAGCTTCTACAGGGCAAATGACATAGCTAGCAAGATCAATAGAAAGCCCACGGATTGGGAGAAGATCTTTACTAGCCATACAACGACAAGGGTCTCATATCTAAAATATACTTGGAACTCAAAAAATTAAACCACCCAACAACAAACCCTCAAAGAAACAACTGCCCAATAAGTAAGTGGGCGAAAGACTTAAAGAGAAGCTTCTCTGAACAAGAAAGAAGGATGGCCAATAGACACATGAAGAAATGTTCAACATCCCTAGCCATAAAAGAAATGCAAATCAAAACAACATTGAGATATCACCTCACTCCAGTTAGAACAGCAAAAATCAAGAACTCTAACAACAACAGATGCTGGAGGGGATGTGGAAAGAAAGGAACCTTACTTCATTGTTGGTGGGAATGTAAACTTGTTCAACCACTTTGGAAAGCAGTATGGAGGTTCCTCAAAAGACTTCACATAGAACTCCCCTATGACCCAGCAATCCCACTTTTGGGCATTTACCCTAATGTTTACAAAAAAGACCACACTAAAGCTACCAGCACTATGTTTATTGCAGCATTATTTACCATAGCTAAAATATGGAACCAACCCAGATGCCCCTCAGTAGATGAATGGATCAAGAAAATGTGGTATATATACACAATGGAATTCTATGCCTCCATCAGAAAGAATGACATTTCCCCATTTGTTAGGAAATGGAAAGGCTTGGAAAAAATTATATTAAGCGAAGTAAGCCAGGCCCAAAGAAACATAGGTCCCATGGTTTCCCTTATTTGCAATATCTAGTATAGGTATGAGTCAAGTGGAAAAAGTCAGATAATGTGATGTTAGGAAAACGAACCCTCAAATATGTATTTTAATGTTTTTGTTTCTTTCATGCATGTGTTTCTAACCCATTTATAAGATTATTTCTTTGTTGCTTTGTATGTCCCTTTCACTATATTTGATGTCAGTATAACATGTGGAGGAGACGGGGACAAACAAGTCGTTTAAGGATTCAGGTGGACCTGTTGCAACAATGAGAAGTACAAAATGTCATGTCAAAACCAGCTTTACAATATTGGTGTGGGGGGGGAGGGGGGAGGCTGGGAAGGGAGGTGAAGGGTAAACAAAGGAGGAGGCTGCAATGCTTGGTAAGAAATGTATGCATTATCCTGCCCATGTAATTGTAACCCCTCTGTACAGTATGTTCTCAAATAAAATAAAATAAAAAAGAACTCCCATTACAGCTACACCAGGCCATTCAAATCCCACTCAACAGCCCACTCCTGGGCATTTACCCAAATGATCACAAACAAGGCCATAGTAAATCTCCCAGCACAACTATGTTTATTGCAGCATTATTTACCATAGCTAAGATTTGAACCAATCCAGATGCCCCTCAGTAGATGATGGAGCAAGAAAATGTGATATATATATATATATATATATATATATATACACACACACACACATATGAATTCTATGCTTCCATCAGAAAGAGTGATATTGCCCCCATTTGTTAGGAAATGGAAAGACTTGGAAAAAATCATATTAAGTGAAGTAAGCCAGACCCAAAGAAATATAGTTCCTATGGTTTCCCTTATTTGCAATATCTAGGATAATCTTATCAGATGAGAAGAAAAGCTCCAAAGCTATGTACCTATGACCATATAAGATGATGCTAAGTATAAGATGATGCTAAGTGAAATGAACCCCAAGATAAGGGCAGAAGAGGTTTTTCTTTGTTGTTGTTGTTTTTAATGTACTATATGATTTTTTCTTTGTTTCTTTTGTACTTTCTTCCCCTATGGTATATTCCCTGTTGTCACTGTATTTGATTTTGGTACCCTGCATCTTGTATATAAATTTTCTAATTTGGGGAGGGGAAGAGAATAACAAAATGCTGAAACAGGGACACGGGATGACTCATTGCAATGATACTCACAAGACACTGTGCTGGAAATGATCTTTAACAACTTATGAGGCTGGCAGAGGGAGGAGAGTGTAGCTGTGGAGGTGGGAGGGAAGGGATAGTAGGAAAAAAACCAAACCAGTGGGGAACAATGCTAGACAAGAAATGTACTCATTTCCTTACTCATGTGTAACTGTAACCCCTCTGTACAGTATCTTCACAATAAAACAAAATTTAAAAAAAAAAAAGAAAACAAAAGGCTTAGAACTATTTTTCTTGTAAAATTTCTAACAAATGAAAATAAAAAGAAAAAAATAACAAAGTTCCCTTTTACACATTTTTAAGTCAAGAATGAATAAAAACAAGCTGCAGAATTTCAAAAAAAAATAAGTATACTACACTGTAATTCAAAAGCTATAGGATATAGATAATAATGAACCTCAAAGAAAATATTTAACACAGGCTAATTCATTAAATATTATACAATAAAAATAAATCATTTTAATATCAGACTCAAACTAGGAAAAGAAAAGCAAATTCCAAGAATATAAAAAAGTGACTTTAAAGAAAATTATAAAGTAATATATTAGGAAAAATAATATAGTAAAATACTAAATCCAGAGCTGGTTTCATGAAAATAAAATAAGTTTAAAAAGAAAGAAAAGAAGAAGCACAAACAATAAGAAAAAATACCTACGGACTAAAGGAGATTGCATACTATAAATGCTAAATTACTTATTTGTGCCTTTCCATTTTAATGAATTTAATAAAATGATAAATTAAATTAATGGTTTTAGGGCTGGGAATGTAGGTTAGTGGTAGAGTGCTTGCCTAGTATGAATGAAGCCTTAGGTTTGATTCCTCAGTACCACACAAACAAAAAAAGCTGGAAATGGCACTGTGGCACTGCTAGCCTTGAGCAAAAGAAGCTCAGAGACAGTGCCCAGGCCCTGAGGTCAAGCCCCAGGATTGACAAAAAAATTAAAAATTAAACATAAAGGATTGATCTTGGAAGAGTTTCACAAGCATACATTTCTCCAACATGCAGACTCCACCAACATACTACCAACAAAATAAGATAAACCAGTTTAGAACAAAAACAAAGAGAGCAATCTGAAATGGCCTAGAGTGATTTGGGAAGGTCAGGTGATATGGATCCTCCTCACCCTGCCCCGAAGATCCCACCGGCTCCTCTGCCTTTCAGCAACCACATTGGTACCCCATCATCCCCAGAACATGGAAATGATGTTCTCCTAATAGAGCCTTTGCTCAAATTCTTTTACTCACTACCTATATATGTGTTGCATTTTGTATCACTGGAGTAAAATGGATTATTCAATAGATGCTTGAATATTTTTTTAGCTTTTAGAGGAATGTTTTCTATCACATTCCTGATACTAAAAATGTTCATGTGGTTAAAAGAAAACATAGATGTGGGAATGATATGCAGTTTGTAAAAAGTCATACAGTCATACTAATGAGATAGGATATATAGCTTATCAATATATCTATTTCTAGATATCATCCATCTTCTTCTGCCTCCTCTTCTTCCTTTTCTCTTTGTTTCTCTTACTTTAATATATAACTCTAAATGCAAGTTAGGATAATGTTAAAAAATTTATGTATATGGATGAGGTCACTAAGCCATATGATTCACTGTGGCAAAAAAGGTGAACATTATGGCCAACCCCAAAAGAAACAATTTGACAAAAATATTTGCCAGAATGATATAGGTAAAATGCAAACATCTCTAATGTATTAAAAAAAATCTTTGAATAATCTTAAAAAATAACTGCCAGTAACTTCAGCAATAATTAAAATCCAAATAAAAATTTTAATTAATGAAAACATTGATATTCAATGTTGGTGAGTATGAAATCAAGTTCATTTTTATTCAGGTTGATGAAAGGGCAAATTACTATTTGCTTTTCTATGGATCTTGCCTCTTAAAATGTTTCAAAGTGCATGCCCTTTGATCCAGAAATTCTATTTCTAGAAAACAACCTGCAGTATTATAAAAGAAAGATCTAAGCACAGGAATGTTCACTTCAAGAATGCAAAGATAACGAATAAAATGTGCCTGTTTACCAATTTGGAATCAGATGAATATTTTATAGTATAGTCGTACAAAGATTGTGCTACTATTTTACAAAATGAGATTTATCTATTTGTTCTAATTGTGAAGGCTTATAAAACATATTATTAGATAAACATGACTGCATCAGCACAATATATTCAGCATGATTCTGTTTCTGTAAATATATATTCATGTAGCTACCTGTATAAATATAGAAGCTTATACACGTGTGCACATACACATATTAATATTTGTAAAACTTAGGACGTAGATTCATTATCTGTTAATATTCATCCCTTTGAGGTTGTATTTTCAATTTCTAAGCCATACATTTTGGGATGATTTGCATTTTTTAACAGTGAGCATGCACTTCTAAAACAAAGTAAAACTGTGATTTTAAAGAAGAATATAAAGGAGTTATAAATGTAAAGACATCCTGAAATATTTTTGGTCTTTTCTTCTGTAACAGGGATTCAGAACTACAAGCTAAAGAATGAACACAGCATCTCTAAGCATAGGTTCCATGAGACAAAAAGTGATTAATTATTTCTAGGTAATAGATAACAAAATATGCAAGCTTGACTCTCTTCCTTGAGTTCTGAAATATACTACCTCACAGGAGATGAACTTCATAGAGTATTTTACTTATTAATTTCTGTTAATTGCTATGCTACAAAAAGGGGACAATTTTTAATATTTGAGAATTTTACATTTTATCTCTTCAAAATTTCTATTTCTATATTTTGAGAAATATTTTCCAAGAAAATTGAATGAAATTAAAAAAAATAATTTAGTAACATGTCTTTTTGAAATGCTGATCCTTAGAATATTTAAACATTTTCCAGCTCATCAGTCTCCTAGTTACATTGAATAAAGTAGAACATTTGCACTTAGTTAACCTTCTTGAGGGGGAAGCTTGACAAGAAACTTAAGAAACAAAACAAAAGCAATACTCAAGTGGCAATACATTGAAGATTCTGCAATCAACAACAACAAAAAGCAACATCCTATAGTAAAATCTTATTTCTGAGAATAGTATTTTACAATTATTTGAGCAAAGGTGAACTTTAAAAAACATGGACCAAATAAAGAAAAACATAGTACAGTTTTTCTCTTGTAAGTCACACTATACCAGAGAAAGATTGTCCGTAAAGAAAACTGGGAACTGACAAGGTCAGTCCATGTTCAGCAGACTTACAGGAACTAATCGCAACAGATACAGGGGGAGAGAGAAGGAGGGGACAGAGAGGGAGAAGGGGGGGGGGGGAAGAGGAGAGAGGGAGAGAGGGAGAGAGGGAGAGGGAGAGAGAGAGAGATTCTCTTCTCAGAGCCTGCAATTGTAAAAATAAAACCACACCAGTAATGATTTGTAAATTCTAATTAAGTTAAATTAATTTTATTTTTCCTTATGATAAAACCCAGGGCATCACACATGCTGGGAAAGTTCTCTGTCACTTGAACCATGCCTACATTAATTTTAAATTCAGACAATCCAACAGGGACTAGGTGAGTCACTTTGTGTTCACATATCTTCTATTGATGCTACAAACATTAATGAACCTGAGAAATGCTTGAGTTACTCCAAAACTAAAGTTATTAAAATAGTTTGTAAATACAGATTAAGAATTCTTAATTTAATTATTTACTTCTTATAAGATATAATAATTTAATTATTATAATGAAAAGCATTTTTATTGTCAAAATGGAACCTACATATGGTTAATAGGCATTTTAGGTTTATATATATATATATGTTTGAACATCCATATCTTATAAATATTCTAAAGTCAGATATGTTATCTTAATTGTATTAATGTATATGATTTTTATATTAAGTTTGCAATTTGGAAATTTGAAATCATTGAGGATGGAGGCATATTTATTTTTAGTATGCATCTATTTTGGTCAATAGTCTTAAATTACCTTATGTAAATAAAACCTCATAGTTTTTTTTTTAAAGAGAGATGACTGGTTTTGACAAAAAATATAATACTAATTACACATTAATGAGAATGGTAAACAAATTGCTATAAAATAACATTTATTGCTCTTTGAAGCAAAATTAGTTAATAATTAAATAAAATGATCATAACCTGTTTCAAATACTCAATTAACCTGTTATCTTCCTGACCAAAGTAATGTCTTCAGGAGACTGAACAACCTGTGCATTTTTTTTGTCTTTTCTCTATTATTTTATTTTCCCCTGAATGAATGGTTAATAATTGTTTGTTGATGGTTGTAAGTTCAAAGACCCTGACATATATAGTCTGTGAAGCGTTAAATATTTTAGCTGCACATTTGGGATTGAAATAATTCTACATTCAAATCTATTTATACTAAGCACATTCTGAATTTGCTAATGTGTGTTAAGAGAAAAAGCTTACTAAAAATGAATCTGTTCTACCAGTTTTACAAAATTTGCTTAAGTATTCATCTTCAATTATCTTTTTTCTTCTTCAAGATTTGATTTTCACTTTTAGAGAAAAGTGAAAGTGTTTCTTGTTTTATTCTTTATGATTCAGAGAATTCAAATGGATCTAAAATTTAAGCAACCATTAGAGTTCAGGGTTCTATCTTATATTTTAGTATATATTTTTTGCATTTTGATTTGTTTTTCAAGAACATCACTTAAGACCAATTACAAGTTGCTTACTGAAGGCAGCTGATTTCTGTTGTTTAGTTATTTACTTATTTGCTCAGCTGTTTATAGGTGTGTCTATGTTATGTCAAAAACTGGGATATAGGCAGCATAAATATTGCTTTGGTGGCAGAATGGTTTCACTTGCAGTTTGTTTATACATCCATATACATCCATAAACACATATATTTACACATATACATACACACATACACATACATATACACATACACATATGCATAGATGTATATACACATGTGTGCATGTGTATACATATATTCCTATGCATGTATGCATGTGTATATGTTCTGATTATATAAGATTATATAAATATGTATGCATGTGAATATATATCTCATTATCATCACTGATGAGAGGGTATTAAGGTTTGAGTAAGAATAGATGAAGTAGATCAGAATAAAGTAAAAAATAGGATGATATGCATTTACCCCCAAATAATCTATGTGATTTACTGTTGTTTCTGCAGGAAAGTGCATCATTTCTAAAATATATGGGATATTTCTTGTGTCTGAAAGCTGTTTTCTTGTAGTTACATTAATGATATCAAGATCCGCCTTTCAAATTGTGATTAGGAAATTTCCACATGTAGAAGACTAAAACTAGTTGCCTATTCCTCACCCTATACAAAAAATCAAGACAAGCCGGGCGCTGGTGGCTCACGCCTGTAATCCTAGCTACTCAGGAGGCTGAGATCTGAGGATCGCGGTTCAAAGCCAGCCCGGGCAGGAAAGACCGTGAGACTCCTATCTCCAATAAACCACCAGGAAACCGGAAGTGGCGCTGTAGCTCAAGTGGTAGAGCGCTCGCCTTGAGCTGAAGAGCTGAGGGGCAGCGCCCAGGCCCAGAGTTCAAGCCCCACGACCAACAAAAAAAAAAAAATCAAGACAAAAATGCATGAAAGATTTTAATGTAGAACTTGAAACATTGAAACAACTACCAGTAAAACCACTTTAAGACACAAGCATAGGCAACAACTTTTTAATAGGAGTTCCAATAGCTCAGAAAATAAGAGCAGTAATATCCCACAAAGTAAGAAAACTTTTATGTGGCAAAATAAACAATCATCCAGAAGGAAAGCCCACAAAATGCCAGCTATACACCTGACAAGGTACCAATATAGAAAAAAATATAAGAACTCAAATATTAAACACCAAAAGAGAAAATAATTTAATAAATGGGTAATAAATCACAGTTCTCAAAAGAAGGAACATAAATGGCTAGTAAATACATAGACAAAAACGATCAGCATCTTTAATCATAGTGCAAATTACAATCAAAAGTACTTTGGGATTCTTTCAATGACTATCAAGAAAATAAACAACAAAAAATGGTAATTTTTATACACGGGTAGTAGGAATGTAAATTAGTTCAGTCATTGTGGGAATTTATATGAACATTCCTCAAAAAATAAGTAAAAGTAGAAGTATGATATGATCCTATTATATATTATATTAATGAAAGAAAAACAAGGCATATGTTAGAGAGACCTGAACATCCATATTTATTGTTGCACAATTTACAATAGCCATGCCATGGAATTAGACTAAGTGCTCATTAACAAAAGAATGCATCAAAAAATTATAGACATTGGACTATTATTCAGTCATAAAATAGGGCAAAATTATGTCATGACAAGAAAATGAATAGAACTGGGAAGCAATATATTTATTAAGTGAAATAAAGATAAATATTATATTTCACTCACCTGTTCCATCTAATTTTTTTTGGGGGGGGGTCCGGTCGTGGGGCCTGAACTCTGTGCTTGGGCACTGTCCTTCAGCTCTTCAGCTCAAGGCTAGTACTCTACCACTTGAGCCACAGCACCACTTCCGGCTTTTTTTTTCTTTTTGCTTATGTGGTGCTTGGGAATCGAACCCAGGGCCTCATGCATGCAAGGCAAGTGCTCTACCACTGAGCCACCTTCCCAGCCCCTCCACCTAATTTTTTTAATATGTAAGAGCAGGAGGTGAATTTTGGGAGATTGAAGAGATCAGTGGAAACAGATAAGCATTTTGTCAGGGTGACAATGTTTGAAATACATTATATGCAAGTATGACTATATTGTTATGAACACTATGCTTGTATAACAATTAATTTCAGAAATTATACAAATGAAAACTACAAAAAAACATATAAAGAAAACCAAGTCATATCATTCTAAAATATAAATGTGTATCAGGATTGAAAGACAACATAAAGGTTACTTTTCAAATAATGATAAAACTTTACTTCTACCACAATATCACAATATGTGACACTTAGATCCATAAAAAACATTTGCATATTTTCCTTTTTATTTAATGTAGATTTGTAATAAAATATGTATCATGTGATTAAGGAGCATTCGTTAGTCTGCAAGTAATATGATGTTGTCTGCAATATATGATATTGTTTACTGTAGCATCTCATTGTTGCATGGCCTATATTTAAACAAAAATATTTTTTGTATTCTCTTTAAACAGTTGTGCAAAGGGATTTCAATGCAACATGTCGGCTTATGAGTTGAATGCCTCCTGATCAATGAGACCCTTTCAACATTCTCCCTCATCTGTCCCACTCCCTCTCAGCCCCCTTAGTTACCTTTTCTACTTCACATATGTGCATTGTGTATTATGACTACATTCATTGTGTGCTTTTTTAAAGAGAAATCATATTTTAATCCAATAAACAGTGTCATTTGAAAACTATGGTTTGGTCTTTATTGACTATTTTAACCTGAGACTTGCTCTTGATCTATGAAACAGAGTAGCATATTTCTCATCAAAGCTCTTGGAGACAGAACCTTGACACTGCCACCACCTACTTGTGATCTTAGTTTAGTTCATCTACCTCTGAACCCCAATTTCTCCACAAAAATCTAGCCTCTCATTTTGAACACCTAGGTGTTTTGCAGTCTAAATCTGGTTTGCTGCTTATTAGTTTGGGGTCGTAGACAGAAAAAAAAGACAAATCTTGCAAGAATTTGAATTTGTTTTAGGATAATTACCTCTAGCATAGTATTATAGGCACACATTTTCAATCTTACAGGCTCTAAGAAAGGAGTATAATTGTAGCTTATGTGTCAGGGATGTAGATCATGCTTGTGAGCATCATTTTATGAGGAGTCAGAAAAGAAGGTTGAGGATTTCAGTCAGCAGGGCTCTGTGCTCCATGTTTCACCATCTTATGGATGGATTGCTGATACTGCCTTTTCTCTGCATGTTCTCATAGTTGGTCGTGGGGCCTGAACTCTGGGCCTGGGCACTGTCCCTCAGCTCTTCAGCTCAAGGCCAGCACTCTACCACTTGAGCCACAGCAACACTTTCGGCTTTTTCTGCTTATGTGGTGCTGAGGAATCAAACCCAGGGCCTCATGCAAGTAAAGCAAGCACTCTTCCACTGAGCCACCTTCCCAGCCCTAAAAAATAATTTAATGAGCTGGAAATGTTAAGCACCCCAATGTGATCATTGCATAGTTTATGTATCACATGGCACCCTACATATGTGTGTAGTTATCATCATAAATCAATAAACATAAGAAAACATGCTCTTGTTTACTTCATTTACCACACCAAGCATTGCTTTCTTTTATTTGTTATGTATTACACATATTTTTTAGAACAATTTACTTTTCTAGAACCACGAATCTCTATATATTTGTAATCACAATTTTGATCAATGATAGATTCATGTATCAAAATAGGTAAATGTAAATACACACACATATATATGCGTGTGTGTATGTATGTATATATATATATATAAATATATATATATATAATAGTCTAAACAAGAACAGTTAAAGTGTTTTTAAAACCACCAAGGCAAAGACTGAAAGCTCTTGGAAATGAGATGTTGTTGCATACATTAACAAACAGAATGAAAATCAGTTTGAGGGAACGGAATGCTGTTGCTAAATGTTAAAATATGATGCCCTAAATCTTAGCAAAACTAAAGATGATTGAGTCAGAGAAAAAAACTGAGGACCACCGGAATAGATAACATCTCAAGTGCTTTTGGAAAATGCTCGGTGGTAGTGGAACAACTTGTTGACAGGGTGGCGAGAGTCGTGAGATGAGATATACTGGCAGACTAATTGCACTGCTCGGAGGAGACGAGCGAACGGATGAGCTGAGCTCCCCACAGCTCAGCAGCTCTCCAGGGATTCTTGTGCACAATCAGAACAGAAGAGAATTTTAGAAGTACAGAGTTTCAGGGAATAACAATAATTAATATTCAGAAGTACAGGAAATAGCAATATACACCATACTGTTCAGTTTGCCAGTTGTTTAAAAATGTATTTTTAAATTCATTGAGATAATTTGAAAGTGTTTTGAAAAACAGCTATTTTATAAAATACAGAACGAAATATATTTTCTAAAAGACTTTACTGACAAAATGAATACTTGTATAATCTAAAGATTACCGGTATTACAGGAAGCAGATACTTGGAAGGTGTGGGGGAGAAGGCAGAGGAGGAAGATGAATGGAGAGAAGAAGAGTGGAAAATGAAGTGATAACATGTGATGTATATCCTTTGAAACTAGGGAAATTGAGGGGAGGGGTGGTGTTGGGAGGGATGGGGGAGGATGATGTAAGGGGTGATACGGATCAAGATGCATTGTACTTATAAACTGATTGGTTGAATGGTAACCCCTTTCATATAACTACTGAAAGATAATGAAATTTATTTTTTAAAGTGAGTCTACTTTCTTTTTATTAATTTTATTTTATTGTAAAGATGCTGTACAGAGGGGTTCCAGTTATGTGGGTAAGGCAATGAATACATTTCTGGTCGAGCATTGTTACCCCCTCCTTTGTTGTTCTCCCCCTCCCCCAACTCTCTCATTCCTCCCCCTCCCCCTACCAAGTTGTAAGAACCACACTAAGAACCAATGACCAAAGCACATAAGTAAGAATATATAATAGAACTGATCATGACAACCAGAACTAAAAATAAAGTAAATATCCATCAATAACAAAAAAAAAGTGAGACTGGAGGTGTAGATAAAGTGAACAATGGTATCCTATTGTATGTAAGATTTTAATCTATTTAGACCTGAATAAGGACAGACATCCCCCTCACCCCTCCCCCTCACCCCTCCCCCTGCCCACCATGGAAGGACATATCTTATCCAACAGTCCAACAGTCAGTGGTAAACACAGGTGATAGCCCATCAAGGAGACATCAGATACCAAAAGTCAATACAACATTAAAATCAGCATTTTATATACTGATAAAAATGCTAAGATGTTAAATGTCTTCAATACATATTTTATCACATTATAAAATAAGCTTTAAAAGCATGAAAACTCAAAATGAAGTAAGCAGGGCTTTCAAATTTCACTTCTAAATATTTACTCAAGTTCAAGAATCATGAAGGGTTGCTTTCATGATATTATTTTATAAGAAGTTTATTATTTTCATTTTTCTCTACTGCTTATTTTATATGTTAATTTTGTATCTTGTACATCTGCTGTTTTATCAGTTCTAATACTGCTTCCATGGATTCCTTTGGTTTTTCTATAAATTGTATTACATGCAAAGAGGAATACATTGATTACTTCCTTTCTTGGGGTGTGGAGAAGAGGAAGACGAAATAAAATACAGATATTATGTCAAAGATTCATATCTTTTTCAAAGATACTAATTAGAACCTTTTTCAATGATTAGTATCTTTGAAAAAGTCATCTAATTTTTCAGCGCTTTGGCTTCCTTTCCATCTGATTAGTAAAAATATTTGTTGTATATGCCTTACAGAGTAAAGAAAAGGACTAAAATCAGATTCAAAGATTGTATACTCTTTGAGTAATTGACATAAAAAAGTATAGTTGAAAGATTATATTGTTGAGGTTAATTTTTAATATATATTTTATTGTAAAGATACTATACAGAAGGGTTACAGTTATATGAGTAAGGTAATGAGTACATTTTGAGGTTAAATTTTTTGAGCTTTGAACATGTAGTTGAAGGAACTAGTGATCCTTTTAATTTCTATTTTGCAAAATAACTATAATGTGTCGGGAATCAAACAATACTACAGAGTAAAGCAGGTGCTATGGATTTCAAAGAGCAGAATTCTGAGAAAAAGAATCCAGTAAAATATAGTGGTATATCTTTATTTGCATTTTGGAAATGGAATTTGACTTGTGTTTCAATTTGCTAAATTTGAAATTCTGTTTTATACGTATCACAAGGTAGCTTCTAAATGAATGCAATTATTCAGCCTCTTTTTAAAAGCATGCAGAAGTCTAATTGATGCACTGTGATATTAACTTTAAACGTGATTTTATAAAAGATCAAATTTGCATTTAATGGAAACTTAATGCTGACACTTGTCAAAGATATGAAGGAGTTAGCATTTTCATATGCACAATTTCTGCTTAAAAGAACCACTCCTAAACGGGTACCCAGGGGAGTCTCAGCCATGTTTCCTAGCACTTGGTTCCTCAAGGTGTCTATGCCAGTTTTACCACTCTGTGATCCCATCTGTAATTGTGTAAGAACATACTCAAATTGCACATCTTTATATATATACCTCCTTTTACCTCACAGAAAGGGCTGGAGTTTCATAAAATATAGTGATTTTCTTATCAGCTTTGTCAGTGCTAAGCAGTGGCTTGTGGTAAGGTAATAAATCTCTTTGAATAAATTGGTTATTGTAGATGAGCAGAATGATACATGAGGAAATATTGACTATTCATGTTTTCTTGCTGAATGAGATTTATATCAAAAAATAAAGAACTTCTACACCAAAGTCATATTCTACTAAAAAAAAAAAGAAAGAAAAAGTATTATGCTTTTGTGATTGAGGCAGAATGGGGTGAATTTGGGTCCTATATTGCAGGCTTTCAAATCTGGTAAATATTTGATAAAAGGGCAAACTAGAAGATTCATAAATTCATTTGAACAGAGATGAGGACAATGAAGAGTTATTTCTTACTAGTTTTTCATTATGGAATTTCCTGCAAAGCAGAAACAGGAAACTGTAGGATAAGAAGCCTCTATATTTGGAGACTTTCCTGTATGGGTTTTAAAATAGAGCCTTTGCCATTGAAAGGCTATGTCCACTGTTTTAGTGTGAGGAATGAAAGTGTTTAGTGTGGTAAGTGGACAGCAGGTGGATGGCAATAGGCCATGTGAATCCATGAAAATTGCTGCCAGTTCTACTGGTTTGTGATATGGTCATGGAAAACAGGGCACCAATAATCTGCTTTAGCTGGGAATGCTCTCACCCGTTTCACCTATGGAAGATTCATTTGGATCTGCAGCTTCTAACACTTAAGAAGGAAATACAGGCTTACTATTTATTCATCACTTACTGTAAATCGCTCCAGGTTGTTTCCATAATTGGACATTTTGATGGAACATGGTGACTAGATGGGGAAACAGAGGTAAAGGCAGGCTGGGCCTGTAGAGACATTTGTTCTAAGAACTTATTTCCATTTTTTAAACTCTGTATCTATAACAAGTTTCCTTTTAATTTTGGGTTACAGAATCCTCCTTGAGGATTTCAAAGCTGTGATACGCAAACGTTCCTACCTTGGATAAAACATTCTTGGCAACTCTTGGTAGCCACAACCTGGCTTGGAACATCATAGGAATTCTACTCAGAAGGCAACTGAAACATTGAAACTATTTGAATGCTCTGGAGATCAGCTTCTTGTGCTCATCTAGACTGGAAATTTTAGATTGGAAGTTGGGAGTGGTATTTATGGCTGAAAGGAATGCAGTGTAGAATGGGATGAGTCATGTACTAAGTGAAGATGGCTGCAATTACAAGTGCCCTGGAGGAGGAATCTGCAAGCAAGTGTGTGTTGCTGGCTCTCAGATGAACGAGAAGCTATTTGTAGAGTGTGTGAATTGAGTTGTAGGCCACCTAGAGATGCCTCTGGCTGTCAAGAAGATTGTCCAGTCAAAAGGGAGCAGAGGTAGAACTAGATAGCATGCCCTTCCCTGAGAGCAGACAAAAAAAAAGTTTTAGGGAAAAATCTACATAGTGATAACTCAGTGCTAGGCTGGCTATCCTATAATTTTGTCTCATGCTACTCAGACAAGGTTAAAGTGCAAACTAGAGGAATCTGCTAATCAAAACAAATATTTCAAGATTTTATTTTTCTAATTTTTTTTTAATTTGGCATGGTTTCTTCCACTTCTTTGCAAAAAAAGAATGTACAAAATCTGTACTTTGAGTATGATAGAAGAGTTTGGTGTGGATGAGGCATTCTACTGTTCAATCCAACGTCTAATCATACAGGTGAAAGTGAAGAAGAGCCCGCAGCAGAGCCCACAGTAGCCTAAAACCCTTTGGAATTGATTTGTATTTCCATGCTTTATCTAAAAAACTCAATCAACTTGACACTGGGTTATATAAAATATCTATGCGTTTATTTTAATATAAAGTAATGTCTCAAATGTAATGTCTCAAATATCCTAATAGTTATAAACTTATTGTAAGGTCTGCCCCTGGATGGCAAGCAGACTCCACCCTCCTCGCAGCAGTCTCCACCCAGTACCTGCGTTACCTAGGCAACTGAGACACCTGGAAGAGGTCACATCTGCATCCGCTGAGGTCACATCTGAATTTGATGTGGCCACACCTTTCCCCGCCCACCCCCTAGATAAGGGCTAGCCCAGGCCCAGACTCTCTCTTTCTCTCTCTGTTCATTTTTCTAGCTCTTGCTCTTGCTCTTCTTTTCTAGCTCTCTTGCTCTTGCTCTTCTTTTCTAGCTCTCTCTCTGCTCTAGCTCTTTCCTCTCTCTTTCCCAGCCACGTGGAGTGCCAACCTTGCCTGGTCCCAGCAGGTCTACTGAATAAACCTACCCCTTACCCGAATACCACGTGCGTGCTGGTGCTGTTCTTACTCGATTACCTCTTTTTAAAAACCTAACATAAATGGTGCCGTGACTCGGATAAAGGCTTAAAGTCAGGAAAGCTGGGATTTCTCTGTTTTTTTCCTCTTTTTTCTTTTTTTGTTCTTCCCTTTTTGCTCTGAGGAATACCCACAGTTCTGACGGCCTTTTGCGAACCAGTCTGTCTGCGGCGGAATCAACGCATCGATACCATTGCTGCCTTCACACCCACGTCCACACCACTTCTCTACTCTGGTGAGTGAAACTACTCTACGGCTCTCTGTCACTCAGTCTCTGTCCAGACGTGGCGCCATGCCAGAGAGCTCCTACGGCCTTTAGCTGAAAGGCCGGTCACCTCTGAAGCCGAGGACGCTTGGCTTTGGGGGCTTGGCCATTTCTCTCTAGAGGGCTCTGGGGGAAGTCGGGACGCCGCTTCTGCCTGGTTAGCTCTCCTTCACTCACCAGACTGACTCTACTCATTTAATGGGGTGCTATGAATCACGCCTGAGCCGTGAAACCCCTTTTAAATGTCTCCTTTCTCTCTGGAAAGCCAGAGAGCCTCATTTTTATGCCATTCTCAGAAGTACAGTTTTTGCTACTGCAATGGTAAATGATCAGAAGTCTGTTTACTTTCGGGCTCTCTTTGCTCTCTCTCTGCCATTCATGGGCAAGTTTCTACCCGTTTTTTTCTACAACTTTTTGGCTTGTGCCTTGAAGAGTGCGACGCAGGCTGGGTCCCAGGGACTGCCCTCTAGGTTCCCTCTCAAAGGCTAGCCAATGTAGGCTTGGTCTATTTGTTCAGGCTTTCTTTGCATTCTTTCAGAAATTCGCCATCTTGGCCACGTGGTGGATTAAGGGTTTGGCCCCATCTGACCTTCAACCTTCCACTAAGTTTACTACTCCATCTATTCTAAGGTGCCTTGCTAACAAGTTGCTCTTTTCACAGGCCCTGGTAACAGAGGCCCAACCATCTGATATGCTTTGTTAGCAAAGATGTCTAAACGTTGTCGAAATTTTAGGTTTTAAGTTTTGCCTTTTTTGTTTTGTGTTGAGTATTCTACTACTGACTACGTGGTTCTAAAATACTGGGCATATCTGTGCTAAAATTCTCATCACATCTAATGAGTTTTGTCATTTCAGAATACTTGTTGGCAATTCTTGATAAGAACCAGGTAAGCTCTACTTACTCCACTTGATCTCCTTGTTGCTTTAATTGGAAATAATAAAGGGCTTTTGTGGCAAAGATTGCAGTTCAAAGCCCGCCCGGGCTGAAAAATCCCTAAGACTTCATCTCCCAGCTAAACTCTGCAAGTGGTACTATAACTCAAAGTGGTTCAGTGCTAGCCTTGAGCAGAAGTGCTCAGGGACAGTGCCCAGGCCTTGAGTTCAAACCTCCTTGAATACTAGTGGTACTATAACTCAAAGTGGTTCAGTGCTAGCCTTGAGCAGAGGTGCTCAGGGACAGTGCCCAGGCCTTGAGTTCAAATCTTGAATACCAACTGGGACAAGCCATCCCTGCAATGAGCACAGCCAGTCTGGGGAACAAGGGAACATGGAGAGGAGTAAGAGGAGATGTCACATCAGCTACTTTGTGCCTGCCCTTTCAAAATTAACCTGAGCCGGGAGGTCAGTAGAAGTAAGAAGCCTGCCCATCTAGTGTCCATACCAGTCTACCTATTAACTGGACAGGAATTTAGATTCTTGCCTTTGTCACCTGACTTCTCTACCTAGTCGCCTGATGTCAGAAGTAGCTAGGGACGTTTCTACCAACATTTTCAGCCCCAAGTCCTTCCTCTTGCCATTTATTTGCTGTCTAGTATTTTTTTTTTCCAGCCCCTCAATGCTCATGAGACTTCTCCAGATTTCATCTAAGGACTCACACCACCAAGGGACAGCTGCTGCTCACTGTCTTCTCTGGGAGGACACCAAATTCCATCCTTTTACCCCTATTGTCGACGCCCCTTTTCAGCAGGAAGTAGCCAGAGAGAATCCTTGCCCTATTTCATGATTATTAAAAGGCTGGAATGTAAGGTCTGCCCCTGGATGGCAAGCAGACTCCACCCTCCTCGCAGCAAAGTCTCCACCCAGTACCTGCGTTACCTAGGCAACTGAGACACCTGGAAGAGGTCACATCTGCATCCGCTGAGGTCACATCTGAATTTGATGTGGCCACACCTTTCCCCGCCCATCCCCTAGATAAGGCCTAGCCCAGGCCCAGACTCTCTCTTTCTCTCTCTGTTCATTTTTCTAGCTCTTGCTCTTGCTCTTCTTTTCTAGCTCTCTCTCTGCTCTAGCTCTTTCCTCTCTCTTTCCCAGCCACGTGGAGTGCCAACCTTGCCTGGTCCCAGCAGGTCTACTGAATAAACCTACCCCTTACCTGAATACCACATGAGTGCTGCTGTTCTTACTCGGCTACCTCTTTTTAAAAACCTAACATAAATGGTGCCGTGAACTTTTGGTAGATAGGCCACAATAACAGAAATATAAGGCAAATTATACCTTTCATCTTTGTTAGTTTTATGACGTTAAGTCAATTGGGTGCCGTTTTTGAATCTCTGAGTGCTACAAAGAAAATTTTTAAAAAGGAACATTTAAGTTGCTCAAAATATTAGATGAGAGAATGTGATGTCCCTAGGCCTTTCTAGACCTTCAGTACATGATTATAGTACAAGAAGTTGTTGGACTTGTTGTTTTAATGAATTGTAATACTGGAGAGAAATAGTTGTCTTTCAAAGAAGTCAGTGTGAGCAGATTGAGGGCTGTGGAGATGAGTCATTCTAGCCATGTGTTCATTTTAGTGATACAATATTCAGAGAATAGGCTATTGAGGGATAAATAGGATTTCTAATTTTTGTTTTGCTCCTTTAATTTCCTCTTTCCAGCATTTTATGCCTACTACTGAGGTATTCCAATTTGGGGTTTGGGGCTTGAACTCAGTGTCTGAGTGTTGTCCCTGAGCTTCTTATACTCTAGGTTAGTGCTCTACCACTTGAGCCACGGTGCCACTTCTGTCCTTTTCTGAGTGTTTTGTTGGAAATGAGAGGCTCCTGGGCTTTTCTGCCTGGGCTGCCTTCCAGCAGTGATTCTCAGCTCTCTGCTTCCTAAATATCTAAGATTGCAGGTATGAGCTACTAGTTCCTTGATTCTTTTCTTGTCATACTGTGGAAATGTTGATTTTTCCTTTGTTGAAATTGAGTTCACTTTTAGATCCCATTTTTGTGATTATCATCTCAAGCATCATGTCAAAAATGAATTTCCAGTTCTCTCTACTTGCTGAGACTTGTGCAGCCCCGGGTAGCCATTGGCTTGCTTTTGTGTGCACAGATTGCTTCACAGAGGTATCACCTTCATGTTCACTCTGTACCTTCTTCCCCAGTCTCTGAACACAGACTCCAGAAAGATGGCAAACTGAATAATGGCTCATCACAAAGCCTCTCAGTATGCCATTTGCTGGGGAATACCACCACACTCTTTTTTTTTTTATATATACAATTGTTCACTTTCATTTGTGAGTAGTAACATCTTTTAGCATTTTAAATAATGTACTCACTACCTTACTCATGTAACTGTAATCCATCTGTACAGCATCTTTGCAATAAATTAAAATTTAAAAAAAGAAAACCCAGAGGGCAACCATTTTTGAAATGATTTTAATGATAGGACTTAAATTAAATAAGGTATCATATGTATCTATAAGGTTCTATTTTCCTTTGTAATTTCATCTAACACAGAAAGGCCAGGGGAGATTTGCAGTCATATTTGCCACCTTAAATATATTTTTATTTGTAAATATTTTCAATGATTTTGTACTAAAAATGGGTATTCTTGTGGAGTAATGTTATACTCATTCAAAAAGCAAATTGGATTATGGAGATTTAAATACTTTTTTGCCTTCAGCAATTTTTTTCCTCTACCCAGTGAAAAATTTAAATTCTTCTATCTGCAGAGTAAAGATAGAAAGGCCTCAGAGTTTGCAAGGATCAAAAAGTACAGAGAATATCCAACACATCCAAATTTTAGGTTGGGCTTTAGAGACCTTGGTTTGAGAGCAGTGGACCAGGCAGATATTATGTGCATTGATATGATCCAGCTACCATAACAAAATATCACAGCTTTGTTTTTTAAAAAAAATTGAAGCTGAAAGTTTGAGATCAGGCTGCAAGTATGATCGGGTTCTAGTGAGGACACCATCTTGCATGAGGAATATCCTCACTCACCCTGGGCGTGACCTCACGTGGCAGCCAACAGGACCCTGTCTTCTTGCAAGGACATTAATACCACCATGGGGACCATCTTCATGAGCAATGTTAGCCTAATTACCGCCCAAAGTCCACATCTCCAAATCCCACCACTCTGGGGGAGGGGGTAGAGATTCAACATAAATCTGCGTAGAGAACACAATTCAGTCCTTAGCAACTTATTCTAGACTCAGTCTGCTTTCTTTATTACTAAGACTGATCTTGGTTCCAGAGAGCAAAACATGCTTTGAATCCCCTCCCCCGCCCTTTTTTTGGCCTGGTATTTTGGGTCTGTGGTAAAGCTATTTTGTTGCTGGTACCACTCTAACTCTGATGGTACTATTTTATAAGTGGGCTTTATCAAAAGTGGGTTTGGGTTCATAGGATTGAACAGCTTGTTGTGCTCTTACATCACAATACAGGATGGATAATGGGTATCAACATCTCACAAGAGACTGGTACTTTTATTATAATTGTTGTACCTACATTGAAACATTGCTATCATTTGAAGCCCATTGTTTCTGTTTGGGTCTCCACCGTGTTATACATTCTGAGTTTTCACAAATGTTTAAAGACATGTGTCCACATGTGTCCATGGTGTTATAGAGAATATTTTCACTGCCCCAAATTCTCTCTGTTGTATCTATTCATCCACTCCTCTCTCCTAAACTTGGAAACCACAAATCTACTGTTTTGTTTTCTTCAGAATGTCATACAGTTAGGTAGTTTCAGATTACCTTTTACTTTCCTTATTCAAATAATTTTCATGGCACAATAGTGCATCCATTTTCTAATTCCTAGATTTGGCTCTAAGTGTTGTCTGTTTAATGTCTAAGTTTCCATTTCTGGTACTTCGATCATGACTCTTGGTTTTTGTAACCTGTGTTATCTGACCACTTTCTTTCTTGGACTGATTTCTTATCCATGTTCCTTCATGTGGCACAACTAGGAAGCTCATTGTCAACAGTCCTGTTTGTAAGTGTCTGACTTCTGCTCAATCCCACACATTGGTTTGGCCTTCCTTTGGTTGACATTCCACCTTTGGCTGAGCTATTAGAGTAGTTGACAGGTAAGCAGCAACTATAGTGCTATGGAAATTCTTCTGCATTTGCTCTTGATAAATTTATTTCAAGCATCAAACGATAAACTTATCCAGTTAAGAGAATTCTGCCATGATAGTATGAATCCTATCTTTAAAAATAATATCACTCATACCCTAAAAGGAGCACAAAAAACACTAAGATGGTAGTTGAGGTAAAATATTACAATGTTTTTTTAATTGTGAGAATACCATACAGAGGAGTTACAATTACAGGGCAAGATAACGAGTACATTTCTTATCAAGCATTGTTGCCTCCTTTGTTTCCCCTTTTTTAAGTTTCTTTTTAAAATGGAATTCTTATCCAGGATATTTGAACTTTACCAACTAATACTGTTGTTTCTTATAAAGCAAATAATTTACACTCAAAATACATAACTCTCCCTTCTTCTTCCATCCTCCCAACTTCAATATTAAACAGGAAAATCATCCAAATGATGGATAAGAATGATGGTAGCGTCATGCATACCCAGACTTTAGCAAGTTCAGAAGAATATGAGAGCCAAAGCTTGACTCAATGCCATAAATATGACCCTGCCATATGTACTTGAGCTTTGTTGTAATCATCTGTCATAGATTATTTTTAGACAGGAGTAAAATGGTAGACTGCATAAAGATCTCTGTTAAAACCACTGGAATTGGTCTTGGTTTCTCTCTATGGATAGAAATGGCATAATTGCAAATTGTGTTTGAATCCCCAAGGAACTCTGAAGAGGTGTTCTGAGAATTCATTTGATGTTGTTTAAGCTCTATGAAAATATGTAAAAGGCTCTATATTTGGAAAACTCTATAACAATAACAAAAAGTACTATTGTTTTTATTACAGCAGGTGCAAATAAGAAGGGAAAGGCAGGTTTGAAAAACCTCAGTAACGGGCCAGAAAGATGGGATGGTTGTAACCTTTGCCCTCCACAGTGCTTTCTTTGAATGCTCCTTGATGAGATTGGAGACAGTGCCAGGAATTATGAATGTATGTCATAATTATGTTCAACTGTATTCACAATGACCTGTTGTTAACCCATCTCTGAGAACAATTCGGTTCTTGTTTCCATTCCTATGGATTAGTTGAAATCTCTTGTTTCTCTTTAAGGGAATGGCTAAATTCAGTGTTATAAAACTGTGGATGACTGAATTTAACATGAAATGAATAAAAATGGGCTTAATATCACCTTAATTGCTGTCATCATTTTAATAGTAGAAGTCTTTTTTTTTTTTTTTTTTTTTTTTGCTTCTGGTGTTGGACAAGATCTGAGAGAGAAAGGACTTAGAATGCAAGGCTGAGGAAGCATCATGCTGTCTGTCCCCGGGGAGAAAAGAAATCTGTCCTCATTTTGAAATAGCTCTTGGCTATGGCTCAGAAACATTCAATGGACAGCTTTAGAAATTGTAACACTTTCTTTGACAAAGGGAAAAATCACTGTATGTCTGTGTACTGTTAAAGGATAAAGAGGGGTTAAAAAATAAATACATAAAGTATTAAATAATTGTAATAGGCACACATTTTATTAAGCATTCTTGCTTTTTATCAGAAAAATATGCATTTTGTGAGCATGATTTAAAAGTTTTACAAGGAGTGTCTGATTTGATTTACTTTGTTCTATATTCAGATCATGTGTTCCAATTCTGCATTAGGAAGTATATAAGAAGTACATAAATTAGCATACATTTGAAAGGATTTTCACCATAGCTATCATTGTTTCATCAATATTCTTTCGTTTGAAAAACATCTTTACATGAAGTGTATAGTCCTTCTTTTGCAGAAACGAGCTGGAACATGCATCTCCCAGATTCTATCAATTACATCTTCTATTCCCACACTTGAAGAACTAATCTTAGATTTCCCTCACCTTTATATTGCAGGCAATAGAAACTGCCAAACTTAAAAATCAGTTTTGGAGTTGAAGAGTTTACAAGGGTCAATGGAATTGGGAGTTAGGATTCTTTTCTGTTTAAAAGTTATTTCAACCAGGGGGTAAAAAATCAGCAACTGATTTTTGTTGTCAGTCTGAAGAAGTATGAGAAACCTGACACAGGTACAGGACATTTCAACAATATAATGAGATAAAACCCTGAAAAATTGGTTTACTCTTATACTGTTTTGAAGTTCTGGAATAAAACCACCTTTATAGAAAATAGAGGAAGATTATTTTTGAAGTTTCCTTAAGATATCGGTAGAGACCCAAGTATATTATCAAAATATAAGCTGAATCAGAAGACCTCCTGATATTTTTATTTTAAAAATAGTATTCTTTTTTATCAGTCATTCTCAGAAAGTAAAGTGAAATAATATGAACTTTGGAAGAAAATAGAGCTATGCACAACACACTGATGGGCAGACTTGGAATTGGAAGACCCCCCCCCCCCCCCCACGGAGACAATCTTTATATCCTCTTTTGGTTTGTCCCTGGAGAAATAATTGAGGCAAAAAAGTACAAAACATCTAACAAAACTTCTATGTAATAGCTATTCATTAAAGATCTATTCCTATATTCCTCTCCCATCCCCAAAAGGTTATAAGAATTAAGGAAAAAAAGTCCGAGTTATATCTTTACTCTTTTCTCTCCTCTCCTCCAATTTTATAGGGTAGAGTTGAATATGGACTACTGCCAAACTTTTTTTTTTCTTGCCAGTCTTAGGGCTTGAACTCAGGACCTGGGCACTGTCCCTGAACCTCTTTTCTCAAGGCTAGCACTCTACCACTTGAGCCACAGTCTACTTCTGGCTTTTTCCGTTTTTGTGGTACTGAGGAATCAAACCCAGGGCCTCATGCATGTTAGGCAAGCACTCTACCACTAAGCCACCTTCCCAGCCCCATGCCAATCTCTTAAACAGTCACAAATGAGTAATCATGGGGAAAAATATAATTAATTGGGATGTAAATGATCTCTCAATAATTTTGATATGGTTCCTGTACAGGAGTTAAAAACTACTGGTATACACACACACACACATTAAAAGCCCTATCTCCTCTGAACACAATCACATAGACTTGCTGTCTGAGGGCCAGAAAAATGTAGGCTTACCTCCAAAGTTCGTCATCTGCACTGATAGCCTTATTCCTTTTATCTAATTATGCAACTGTGTGTTTCAAATGAGAGAAGGCAAAATGGGTTTATAAATTAGACAAATAATTGTACAATATCCTAACAGAAAATTATAAACGGACATGAAAATGTGATCAGCATAATATAGTACACTATTTTACATGTCTTCACCACTAAATATTTGTTGTCCACCTATTCCACAACAGACTCTGAGAATACAGCAATGGATAATGGAATTATGGCCTCCTTTTTATAGGGTTTGTATTCCAATGAAGCAGACACCAAGAAAAAAGTGAAATGGAACCACAGATGGGACCATATGGCCCAGGAGGCCGTTCTGAGGAAGGTAGTTACTAAAGTAATGGCTAGAAGGTGGAAAATCATGAAGAACATGAAGATCTAGGGCAAAAGAACTAAAGGCTGAGGAAGGAAGGAAAATATGGCACAGGGAACAAACAAGTGTAAAGGTCAGAATGAGCATAGTATGTTCTAAAAAAAAAAAACAGTAAAATCCAGTGTGACTGTAGCATTACAAGAGAGGATGAACTTGGTAAGAAATTAAGTCAGAAAGATCAGTAAGCTTTGCTGAACCATTTGAAGGGATTGAATAACACCGAAATAGAGTAAGTGTGGTCAGGAGGGTGCAATAAAATAAGGTCAATTTGATGTCATGTGAAAAATGAATAAAAAGGTGCAAGAGCAGAAATAATCATTTAATTTAGTATGTCCCATCAATAGCTTTGGAGTTAGGTGATTAGGGTTGCAGTTTTGATAATGACCATTGTGAGTCACTACAATTAGGATATGTTGTAGAGGGAGATCAAGAAAGATTTGGTGAAGAATTGGCTTTGAGGATGGTAGTCTTAAAAGGAAAAGATTCATGAATGGCTCTGAAATTTGACTTATGCAATTGAGCAAATACTTGTGATTCACTCTATTTGTTGACATGGGGTAGATTAAAAGGAAATGGCTTGAGATTTGGGGGTTTGCTTGGGGTGTAGTTTTATTGGACATTCTAGATCTTCATGTAGCTGAGTTATTCTCACTTTACCAATCTTTATTCAATCACTATCTTCCCCAGGATGGCTTCCTTCCCTGTAGTTGATTATGTATACAGGATTAATGGGAAAGGTTAATATACTTTAGGTCTCTAGTATATAGATTTTAACATCTGGCTTTATCAGAGAAAATTACTTGTACCTTCCCCTAGTTTCTGATGGCCTCTGGCCCCTGGTCAAAATCTTAGATTTTGTTTACTTTATTTTTTTTATAAAAGCATCACTCCTATTTCTTTCCTCATTTTTTCATGGTGGTCTCCCCGCTGTGTGTTACCTTCTCAAAATTTAGCTTATATTATAAAGACACAAGTTATATAGAGTTTATATGTGTTGTGTTTCTAAAGGTTCATCCTAAGCCAGTATTACCTCTTCTATTTTGTTAATTACATTAACAAAGTCTCATTCATAGTCATAAGTACAGGGTAGTCATGAATTTTGGTGAAATATAATACAACCCATTCTGTCGCAGTTGTCTAATTTTTTTTCTAGGAGTGTCCAGTGGCTTGGGATTGAGTACAGAGTAAGTACATGTTTAGGTGTAAAATCATGAAGATGTTTTGAAGGTTACTATAGTATTGCTTCTTGTCTACATTAACTGTAGACAAGGATTTAATTAGGATTTTAATGGATTTTGCTAAAGTAGAAAAACATGTTGTTGTTGTTGTTTTTGAGCTAGTATGTTTCTAAAGTTAGATTGTAAGATTTGCATATTCCTGGTGACTTTGAATGAAGCATCAAAGAAAAGAAAAAGAGGTACATACCTTTTGCAATTCAGTCATTGGTTTCAGATCATTATGATAGTGGTAAAAATCCAGGGTTCTGAGTACTCCATTCCAGAATCTACCGCTGTCTGGTACTGGTTCTGTTTTTTTTTGTTTTTTTTTTTTTTGTTTTTTTTTTTTAATAAAGGAAGCAAATAACAACAGCAACAAAAACCCATCATTTTTCTTTTTACACTTCAGGTATTTAACATAGTTAAAAACAAATTCTGCTCCAGATTTTATAGGTGGGAAATCAGATGCATGAAAGGAATTAAATTACTTACCAAAATTTTAAAAAAAAATTATATTTAAATAGAGATTCACTTGGTGCAACTTTTGGTTCATGTTGTTATGCTATTTCATGAAATATCTGGACTTTATTTTCTCAATTGTTCTTTCAAGATGATTATATAGCACGGGAAGTAAGTAAATAAAAGTTATACATTCTAGTTCTACTCCCTATAGTTGAGCACAAGTCTTACTTCTAATGTCTGGATCCTGATTTCTGACACTCTTGTTTTGTTTTGTTTTTGGTGCTAGAACTAGGGTTGAACTCAGGGTCTGGGCTCTCCTTCAGCTTTTGTGCTCAAGGCTAATGCTCTACCACTTGAGATACAGCTCCACTTCTGGGTTTTTAGTTAGTTGGAGATGGAGGCTCACAGGTAATTTTCTTTCCAGGCTTCCAAATGTGATCCTCAGATCTCAGCTTCCTGAATAGCTGGGATTACAGGCATGATTCACCAGTACCAAGCTGAATCCTTATACTTTTGTTGAAATGTTATCAATAAAATGAAGTTCATATAAATATGAATTTTATGTCTTAACTCAAATGAATATGAATCATAATTTACTTTTTGATTCCTCCACCAACACAGCAGTTTCTAATGATCAGAAACTTGAAGCTTCCATACAACAGACTCTTTCTTGCTTATTTCCTAATTTATATGTATCTAATTATTTATTTTTGCAAAATAACTCCAGTGGTATCCATTTTTCAGTCCAGGAGGGACAATGTGTATAACCATACTTCTAATTTGTAAACAGGTCTTGGTTGGGTAATTCTGCTTATGAAGTAGAAATGTGGTCAACAAACCCTTAGTCCCTACAGTCCACAGAAAAGGCTAAATCTTCTTTTGAGTTTTACATGATTGGTTATATAAAATATTGATGCAGCTAAGTGATGCATTGATATTGTTATTCTCTTTGTGCTCAAATTAAACATGTGTTTACAAAGTGGTGCTTGGTCTGCAAACAGAGTGAAAAAAGTTCACATTAAAAGTTTGTTGGGCCAACAGATTGCAGAATAAAAGTTTATTTTCTGATTTTCCCACTTTCAATTATCGTACAGAGTATGAGTCCACATTTTTATTCTCGCCTCCTCTTTGTTTGTTTCCCTTTCACTTAAAACTTACTGCCTCATCCACTAATTTACGGAATTAAAATCCGTAACTGAATTCTATTACTTCTGTTGTGTGCTCTCCAACAGTGCATATCTGTGCTAGACCATGCGGCCCTAATCCAGCACCCTGTGTGACTCTTTGGTAGAAAGAAAAATGAAATGGAGGTGGTCAGCAGAGTGTCAATATGCTTCATGAACATCAGCCCTGGAAGGTGAGCTCACCTGCAAGAAGAAGTTTGAAAATATTTCTAATTAGAATCACTTCATTAGAGGAGGGAAGTCTATTGGCACCCTGGTCAGTTTGTAAAGGCTCTCCTTGGTGGCAAGCAGACCCCTCTAGGCAGGACCATTAAGAGAATAGTCTTAATTCTGTATTGAAGCAATTTCTATGGTGAACTGACTCAATCAAGTATTGTTAAAGACAGTAGATCTTGTTTCCACAACCACAAAATTAAATAGGTTACCTAGATAGGTTGATTAGCTTTTATTTTATGTGTATCCTAAAATATGTAGTATAACTTGTATATAGATAGACAGATATAAACATGCACCTGTATGTATTCATATATAAGCATATACATGTATGAATACATATAAAGAGACATATAGAATATATAAATTTCCTATTCAACAATCAGAACCAACTTACAATTTTCCTTCTCTCTTCCTTTCTTTTTTTTTTTTCTTTTCTTCCCCCTCCCTAAGTCCTTCCTTTTCATTCTCTCTCCTCTAGCTTTCTTTTTTGCCAATATCAGGGCTTGAATTCAGGACTTCCTGTTTTCACTCATCTTTTTCTGAGCTCTACAACTTGAACATTACCTCCAGGCTAGGTTTTTTTGCTCATTAATTGGAGATAGAATGTCACAGACTTTTCTACCTGTTCTGGCTTTGAATCTTGATCATAAGATTTCTGCCTCTGTAGCAGCTAGGATAGTAGGCATGAAACACTGGATTCATGATAAAGTTTCCTTTTAAAAAAATCAGCAACATATTTTTCTACATTATTACAGAAGAACCTAGAAACACAATACTTTTACAAATCATCTCCAGTTCTCATTTTGTCTTTCTCCACTGCATAGTTACACAGTCAGAATGCATTAATGGCTGGTGGATGCAGGTTTTTCTTAGCAAATGGATCATTAAGAAGGCATTTTCATTATGGGTTAAGGGTAATACTCAAAGTGCCTTTTTACTTCAGTTTTCACTGCCAGAGAGTGGCCTTTGGGCTCTTTTGAGAACACGCTTAGGGCTTCAGATCAAGATCTGGAATTTTACTTGGAGTCTGACAAAGTCTTAAATATTCTTTCCACTGACTGTTTTCAAACTGCCTTCCATAATGAGAGGAAGCTACTCTGATGTTTTGGCTTCAAACTCTTTTTTCAAGGGTTTGTGGAGGGAACATTTTCCCATAGTCTCCATATTCCCAACCCTTCATACTCCTACCCTGATCTGATGAAATATATCCCTCCTATCCTTCAGACATATGAAACCCTTTGGTATAAGAGAAGGATAGATCGCACATTTCCTACTAACCTCCTCTGATATACCTGGAAGGATAATAAACTGTGACATGGATCCTAGTTCTGCCTGTATTCCTCATCTTTAAGATGAGAAATGTGCATTTGATAAGACTATTTAAAGATTTGAAAATCAGTGCTGGATGCTGATGGCCACTGCCTATAATCCCAGCTACTCAAGGAGGCTGAGAACTGAGAATCAGGATAGGGTCCAAACCAGCCCAGTGAGGAAAGTCTGTGAGACTCTTAACTCCAATTAAACACAAAAAGCCAGGAATGGAGATGTGGCCAATTGGTAGAGTGCTATCTTTGATCCAAAAGCTCAGGAACAGTGCTTAGACCCTGAGTTCAAATCTGAGCACTCTCTCTCTCTCTCTCTCTCTCTCTCTCTCTCACACACACAGACTTATAAGTTATATATGGCATTTTATGTGAAGAGGTTCCTATACAGAAAAGGTTTTAAGTAAATAATACTTACTTGAATTTTTGTAATAAAATTGTAGAGAGCAAAGATGCATGAAACATAGTCATGAGAATTTGTATTTGGTATTTTGGCAGAATTTGGTCCTGTGGTTTGGGAAATACACACACACACACACACACACACACACACACACACACACACACACACATCTATCTATATATCTATATATCTGTCTTCCTACCAAGAGTGAGAATTTATTTCCAACTTGCCATCCTCCCAATGACTTTGCTTCCTTCTTTCCTTTTAGGTGATCTGAGCTGCCCTTGCTCAGTGTTCTATCAGTGCTTTCTCCAAAAGCAGAGGAGCATCAGAGATATGAGAATCTTGCCTACATTTTTCTTCATTGTCTTAATTTCCCTGAAATACTGTATATTTTCAGAAAGTATCTGCTCAAATGGACTAGCCTGCTGTAAAATAGGGTTTGGAGATTTATGTATTGATGAGAGTATGGACAACATCAATGGGGATAGATGAAGAAATACAATACAGATGATTAGAACTTCAATAGCCTAAAATTTACACTCCTAGAAAGAGTAACCCAGGGTATTGGGGATATTCAAAGATTTGCAAGATACAAAAGTAGAGTGGCCTTGAGTGCCAGCCAACTATATTTCATTATCCCTTCACACTTCCACACTCCCAGAGTCTTTTTAAAGTTGCATTTTTTTCTCTCTCAACATGTAATACTGTTTTTCCTCTCAAGATTCTCAGCATCTATTTAAATTCTGTTTTGTGAAGAAAACACAAAGAACAACAAGAGGACTTTAATCTTCTTCCTAGTCTTACTTTCCATCACCTCTTCTTACAGAATGCATGAATTCATTAGATGGGACCAAGACAAGCGGTATTTGTTTGGGAATGAGGATAATGGGAGCTAGAAGGTGGTGTGGAGGTGACTATGGGGTAAAACAGTCCAGTAAGCAGCTTTGGAGCTGGTGTAGGAAAATAGGGCACACAATGCCATATTCAGGAATAATTAACAACTGTACTATATACTCTAGCTTTCTCATATTTATTAAGCTAATTAACTCTTGTTATTGAGTAACATCTCTGTTTGTAGTGAAGCCCATCTTTTCTTGAAAATTTAAGGATACCCATCCACTGCCAATCTCAATAGAATGCAAAATGCTATCCATACTATCATCTATATAAATACAAAATCCTTGGTTCCTATGTTTGTCCTCCAGATGCTACCTAGCTTATGCTCTTACTGGAGAACAAAAATCCCTGAGAACAATGATTTTATCTGCACTTTCTATTTCAAGTATTAATTCCTGTCACTACTATTCTTGTCACCAGTGGCTTCCATGCTACTGTATCAAATGGCCAATTCTTAGTGCTCATTAGGAGCAGCATCAGCAGGATACTTTACTTGGCTTCCAGAAACTTTTGGTTCTTCTCTCTAAGTGGCTGCTTCTTCATCTCCTTTACTATATCATTCTGTAAAAAATATATATATATATTGCAAAGGTAATGTACAGAGGGGTTACAGTTACATGAGTCAGGTAATGAGTACATTTCCTTTTGAACCATGTCCCTCCCTCCCTCATTCTCTCCCCAATTTTCCCCTCCTGACTTCCCTCTCTCCACCCCCAGAGTTGTATAGTTCATTAAGTTCATAGTGTCAGGTGGGTTTCACTGCTGAGTTAGTTTATCCTTTATCCCTCATTTCTGTGCTTATCCTTTCACTCCTCAAATCAAATAAACTTATATACAAGACCAAGGATACATAATGCTCATTCTTCACAACATTTCAAGGCTCAGTCTTGAGAACTCTTCAATTTTCTATGTCAGAGCCTGGTGAATGTAAAGTTCTTGGAACTCTAGATCTATGTATACAGCAGCTTGTTCAGTATTTCTACTCAGGCATCCAATGCATCCAATGCATGACCCAAACTTTATACATCCTAATTCTCACTCATTTCCCCCCAAATATCTGCTGAACTTTGTCTCCTTCAGTATTTCTTATCTCAACAAATGCATTTGCTAGTTATTCAGACCAAAACCAAAACCATTTTTCATTTGATCCATTTGCAAATTCTCCAAATTTGCATTAAAATGAATCTAGACTCTGACCAAACACGTAAGTATGTTTTTATACTATTCAAATTACTATTCAAATGTCAACCAGTAAAACAGTGAATGGGAGACCTTCATTCACCAATCTACATAAATGTCCATGTTCTCAGACCTGTCCTCCCAGCATGCTCTACTAAGACTACTCTGCTTTATTTTCCCCTGTAACATTCTGTAGAATCTGACATCTTAGCATATTTGCTTGTCTATCAGCTAGCTTCCTATCTCAAAACTAAAGGCTCAATGAGGGTAATTAGTTCATTGCTGTTTTGTTTTGCTAGCACTAGAACCACATGTAACAGAAAGCATACACTTAGTATCTGTGGGTTTCAGAAATGAATAATAGGTCTCATCCTCTAAGAAAAGACATATTTTATTTTTCTGGGAGAAAAACTGAGTATGCCATGATAAATTATTAATGTTTTGTTGTAATTTATGTCCAATTGCAGCTAAAAAGACCAGTTGGGAATCAAGATACTTAGTCTCAAAAACTGTCCACAACTCACTCTGTGGCTCTGAGTAAGTCTTTTGTGGTCTAGGTTTTCACATCTCTAAAATGGCAAATGACATAGTTGACCCCAATCAAAGATTCTTGACCTGAGACCTAGGAGCTTTCACCAGCTTGTAGTCTTTAGGACATTTGCACATTTTATTCATTATGTGAGAAATTGGAAGGGGAAATAAATGTCTATGACACAAAAATGTCTTTGAAGTTTAAACTTTCATTTATATTTTTCTTTCTTTAATTTAAAAAATTACTTTTATTTACTTCTTGGTGGTTAGTGGGAATTAAACCCAAAGTTTTGTGCACACTAGGCAAGCATTGATGACTTAGCAAGATCCCCCTCACCCCATGAAGCTTCCTTTAATCCTAACTTCACATGAGTGGAAGTTTTGAAAGGGAATGACTGGAAGACAGCCAGATACATCTGTACACAGCTAGAAGGCAGTTTCAGTTCTGCCACAATCTGAGCAAGTCACTCCTTCTCTGGCATTTTGTTCTTTATCACCTGTATGGTAAAGGGATTGGATGAAATGATCCAAAATAATACATTCTAATTCTTCACACAACGAAACCAAACTAGGCCAAAATATACAAACAACCCCGATTAGTAAACTTGAGAACTCAGGTATGACCTTCACTTTTTAGAAGGCAGGACCCCTGAGTGGCTAATGTTCTAAAGACACTTTCAGAAGATAAAGGGATGGGGAAGGGTTTCTTTTGTTATCGGAGGGAAAGATCAGCCTTCCTGAATATAGAAGCATGGTCTTAGGGTGACTAGGAATGGAGTGGCCAAAGTTTCATGATTGCCCCTACCCCCCAAAGGAAATTGGATTCAGATTTCTTAACTGTTTAACCTCATTAGTCCTGAGGAAAAAATTGGAAAAAGAATTCTTTTTAGTATTGGAAAATTTTTTTTGAAGGGTTGAATGGACATGTATAGTCTAACAATCCTTTGTTACTTTACTCTTCTTATTAGGATCGGATAACCTTTTAATATTAAGGAAACGATGCATACTTTTGTCCTACTTTTCTCCCTCTCCCAGCTCTTTCTCCTGGCCCCTTACCCTTCTCTTCCATAGTTCTTTATAAGTGTGAGCTGTTTGCTCCGTAGTAGAGATCCATAAGTAGATTCTAAAGATCACACACGGCACGTTTTATATGCCTGTCTCTTCCCGTATAGATACCATGGGAGCCTGGGGACAACAGGTGACAGGGACAAGGTGCCAGTCCCTATAATAAACACTAAAATATATTAGCTACCTTCCCTGTTGTACACTCTCAGATTACCACAAAACAGAGCTGACGTCTTTCCCCAGGAGACTCTCCCCTGGGCTCTACGAAGTCAGTTTTTTGGCCCCTCCCGCTTGGAAGGGGTAGGGCTTTCAGATGATGGAGAGCGGCCTTGGCTAGTAGACAAGTTGTCTTCATTACTCCCAGGAGGGAAATGGGACTTGAATAGGGCATTTTCCCCTGAGCCTGGCCCGAACTGGACTGTGCTTGGAGGACCCATTAGGCTGCAGGTCACAGCAGCTGGAGCCCAGGCGCCCGGAGTCAGTCACGCGTCTGTGCTGCCCGCTCCAGGATGCACAATGGACTCATTGACAATTTATTTTCTGCTTACAACAAGGCTGCTGTTGACTTAATTACTGGAACCTCCCACCCCACCCCTCCCCAACCCCCACCCCGGGATTTTTAAACGATTACAGGGCCTCCTCTCGGATGCCAATCTCCTTTCCCCTTCATCTGAGCCAGTCTGCCCACACCCAGGCGGGTACCTAAGCCATGTGGGTGTGGCCCAGGGAGCGCGGGAGGGGGGTGGAGCTGTGTTAGGGACTGGTAATTCAGGAGGAAAAGGGAGTTAGTTCATGAACTTCTGCGCGAGGTTAGATCAGTGCCCCAGGGTGTGGGCGGTGATGGGTCTGTACCAAGATCAATGAAGACTTAACTCTCTCGGGGCTGTGTGGGAGATGTTCCTGGGCAACCCAGGCAACTGCTCCCTGGCGACTCAAGAGTCTGGGTGGATTACTCAGGCCTCCACAGAGCCTCTTCATCCTCCCTCCTTCCCGCCCTGTACAGCCCATTGGAAATGTGTCTCCAGTGTGCCCGGCCTGTTTCCACTCTGGCTTTGACACCTCCTTGAAAATCGCAACCCACCAATTTACTCTGGGGAAACCTGCCAGGTCTCTGCTCTAGTAAATATTGTAGGGCTGAGGATAAACTAGAACCCGTATTGAGTAGATGTTGGCTTTTCGGACCCAGAGGAGAGGAAATCCGGGATTGTTTGCAGAAGCTAATCGCTCCCACAGAGAAGCTGGAGGTGGGGGAAAGCCAGGCTGGCTGCTGACAGCGGAGTCCTGGCAAGATTCGGGGACCCGGGGACCTGCCCCATCTCTGGCCCTTAAAAAAAAAAAATCCAAGCAGGCACTGGCTGCACCTGAGTAGTTGCTCCGAAGACCCCTTTCCTCCACCTTTGAGACTGCGGCGTCCTGTTCTAGCGCTTACTGGCTCTCAAATCCCACACCGCAGACCTTCTGCAAAGTTGAGAGTTCGGGACTTAATGAGGAGTGGAGCTGAAGGTATCCAGGGGCCTGAGCTGTGTGGCGGCGCTCCTGTCCCCGTGCGTTTGTAGTTTGCAGTATCAGAGTCGGGAAAGGGACTCGACTTCCCCGGGTGTGTCTCTGAGTTCCAGAGCCAGGATGGCCACTCTTTGGTTGCAGCAGGGATGGAGGGGTGGGGGGACAGCGTAGATATACTTCTTTCCCGCAGACCTCCAGCAGAAGCAGACGTAGTTGTACTAAGAGGGCCACTTTGGAGACTACCAGCTGCTCCCCAAACCCTGGCAGCGGAGAAGTCGCGTTGCTATGGTTTCGGAGAGGTAGAAAAGCCATCATCCCAATCCGAACGTGCTAGGGTTCCCTGCAGGTGTGGTGGCCTCCCAGAGCCAGGCAAGTTCCCCCCCCCCTTTCCCCCAGGTTCTTTGGCATCACCCACACTCTAAAGAGAGCATCTGTGTGTGGGGGTGTGGGGGGGAGTTGCCCAGTCCCCTCTTCCAAGGAGACTTCCTGCCTCCAACACGACACCTCGTTGCAAGTGTGGCAGCGCCCGGAAAGCTCTCCCTCTGGGTTTTCTTTTCTTTTTATTAATTTTTAACATGTAATTAGTTTATTCATTAATTGTAGCCATCACGGGGAGGCGAGCGCCGTGCCCAGGTGTCCCCCGTCGCGGGAAAGGAGCGCTGCGCCTTTAAAGCACGAGGCACGGAACCCCCGCCAGGAGGCGTGTCCGTCCCCGCCGCCGCCGCCGCCGCCCGGCGATCTCCGTCCGCCCCGCCGCCCGCCGTCACTCGCGCTCGGCGCCGGCGGCTTGCGTGGTTCGCTCTTCGGAGCAGCCCCGAGACATCCCGACCGACCTCCTCCCGTGGCAAGCCCCCCGGGAGGGAGGGAGGGAGGCCCACCCACTCCTCCCGCCCCAGCTCCCCGCAGCTCCAGGTAAGGAAAGTCCCCCTGGCTGGCCGGCTGGGTCCTGCCCCCGGGGTTCGGGTCCCCGCGGGGACGCCGGGATCGCGGGTGGGCGAGCGGCGTTTTCCGCCTGGAGGAAGGAAGAGGCGGGCGAGCGCCCCGCGCTCAGCCCGGGCGCCCGCGGCACCGGCGGGACCGCGCGCCGGGACCACCCCGCTGGCTCGCCCGCCCCGACACCCCGGGCCAGCGGCTCCCTCCGCCCGCGGCCCGCCCGCGGCCGCTCCCCGCGGAAGACCCGTGCGCGGGAGGACGTGTCGGGAAGTGGCCGCGGCGACAGAGAGGGACGCGGATGGCCAGAAGCTGGGTGTATCTGCCCGAGAGTCCGAGGAGCTGGGGAGCCTTGTCTCTGCCCACCTCTTCTTCCTGCCGTGACCCCCCTGCTCCTTAGTTTTCTAACCTCAGGATTCCGAGGTTCTGAATAAATGAATAAAATAACCAAAACTCCGGCGGGTATCCATTAGGCTGAGGAAGACATAGTGTTACTGCAGCGGATCTTAAATGTCCAGAACTTTTTTTTATAGCAAACCACATCCCTTGGTATTGAGAGGAAGGGAGAGAGAGAGAGAGAGAGAGAGAGAGAGAGAGAGAGAGAGAGAGAGAGAGAGAGAGAGAGAGAGAGAGAGAGAGAGAGAGAGAGAGAGAGAGAGAGAGAGAGAGAGAGAGAGAGAGAGAGAGAGAGAGATTAAACTACCAAGAGGGATCTAAGAATAGGCAATGAGTATTAGAAAACTCACTCGCTACTCAGAGCCTTCTGGTAAGGCACAGATTCCCTTCTGTCATTTCTTCATACTGTAAGTATTCTGTCATCAGAAGCGATCTCATAGATTAATGATGATTTTTCACGGCACGAAGAATGATTGATTTCGTTTGAATCTTAGTAGCTGGAAGGTAAGCAATTGTATTTCAGGCTCGACTTTACTTAGTTCATTGCTTTACAACTTTGTAGAACACGTTTCTGTAACCACCAGGGCTGCGTATCAACTTCCAGTGGCCTTCGATACTTAGGAGTTAAACAAACAAATTGAATTGCACCGGGAGGACGGTGGTAGAGAAATGAATGATGTCTACAAGTCTGATCTGTTTTTCTTGTATTGAAGCCCATCAACGATTCCACATTCTGGATTTTTAAAAAGAATTTTAGGATAGACAAGTCTAACCCACTTCAGTCTCTTAATTGCAATGCATATCGCTGTAGCATTTAAACCTCAATTGAAATTTTAAATGCCATTAACCATCACTGCAGCAGAATGTTAGTAGAATAGATGAGAATGTATTCAGGGGAGAGCAAATGATAACACAGCGTTGTAGACAGGGAAACTGCATTGCAAGTATGCAGTAGTGTAATTTCAGCTGATCTCAACTCTGACCTTTATTCTTTGGCCTCTTCAACGCCATGCGAAAGCAAACTGTTTATTTTTGCTAAGCCACAATGCAACAGGCCATTTGCATGAAGGAATAGGTTAAGTGTTACTATCAGATGAGGTTTCCCAAAAGGTCTCATAACAGCAGGACTCCAGTACAAAGTAAAGTAGAATCTTTAGGATGATTTCCATGTGGAAAAAAAAAAAAAACCAACCACTAAACTTAAATATACATATAACTTGGAAGAACCTTAGAAACACCTTTGAAATTCAGGTTGTTCTGATATACACATAGGCATATATACATATATATATATATATATATATAATATATGTATTGCTGTTTCCAGCAAAAGGTATAGGCATTGTCTTTTTAAATGTTGTTCTATCAGGATTATTACACATTTGTTCATGCCCCAGCAGGTGGCAGCTAACTAGAATAAGATTCATTTTCACCAGGGGAATAGGAAACTAAAATTGCTTCTCAAGTAATATTGCCCAAGAATAAGAGGTCATTAGTGTCAGCAAATACAAAAATACAGCAAAAGATGGAGCAAATAGCCTGTTGTAACAATCTTTGCATGGATCTATGTGCATTTTTATTTCATAGGCTTGCTATTCCTCCTATCAGCCTTCTGTGACATTTTTTTTCAAGGCTTCTAGCCATAGTCCTCCCCCTCCCCCCTCCTCCCCCCCCCCCCCCCCGGTGTGTATGTGTGTGTGTGTGTGTGTGTGTGTGTGTGTGTGTGTGCAGTCTTTTCTTTTTTGTAATCTCAGTTTTGGCCTTGGAACCCACATAGTGGTAGCTTTTACCAATAGAGGTTGTCATGTAGTTAAACTGACAATAAAATAAATGAGGCTAAAGTACATAAATCTTAGTTATTAAATATAAACCATCACCTGACATTGAGTTGCAGCATTTTTCCTATTATAAAAGGAACAAATTACAGAACTGTCACCAATAAGGTTAATATGGTCAGTGAAAATAGTATATAATGACCATGAGTCCTTCATATAGCCTCAGGACTACTATTATACTTTTGATATTGGGGAGAAACTTGTGATAATTTCAAAATGCCCATACAATAGGACATCTCCCACACCACCAAATCATTGTGTGTATTGGGGAAGTCATTTTTTTTAGCTTTGTTGCTGTTGCTCTGGGGAAGAAGTGAAGTTGAAGAAGAAGAAGGTGGTAATTAATCTTATTACCCTCACAACAGATGGAAATCTGGAGGTGGAGAATTGAAAGTGATAACTAATTGTACATTTTAGAAATGTCTTTAGCCACTGAGTTCTGACAGCTTGTTTCATTATCTGTAATTCTGTGTAATCTTTCAGAAATATTTTTTTATTGAAAACAAGTAGCGCTCATTAGGGGGTCTCACAGTGACTGCGAGTGGCTTTTGTAGTCATATGTTCTGGAATAAGATCACAGCTAGCACATCTGGACACGTTAAAGCAGACCTGTTATGCAGGCTGAAAAATACACTCACCACAGTTGACAAAATTGTCCTCTTGACAATATGTGCTACAATAATTCAAATTACTGGATTCTGTGTAATAGAAATATGCACATTGTCATTTCAAATGGCACATTACCATTCAGTGTACTATTTTCAATGACAACCTCAGAATAAATAGATGCCTGGGGTGCTGTCCAAGGTCCTGAAGAAAGGTTGTCTCTAGTCTTGCAGAAGTTCAATTGGACAGGTGGAGTTGATGTCTGCAATGTTTAAGCTTTGCAACTTAGTTGATGGACATGAATGAACACAACTTAGCATATGTGTGAAACTGGCTCTTTGGGGAAGAATTTATGGTAGACTTTTTTAACTGTTTTTTTTTTTTATGAACTTCATTGAATCTGAAAGCTGTTCTTTCACTGTTTCAAGTAGACATACAACAAATGACCCCATACAAACTAAGTAGTTGTGAATACCAGTTTTAAGCACGTCTATTAACTCTGTTATACCAAATACCCTTGTATTAACAGAATACATGAGCAAGGAGTTGTAGTACATTTTGTTTTCTCAGGTTCTACTAAATGCCAGCTACACTGCAAATCTTTTGATTAACCACAACAGGACATGGTATTTTAAAATAGAAGCTAACAATTATGTTGAGAGATGAGAAAACACTAAAATATTTATTTTTGCTTCGGCAGTCATTATTGTCTCTGATAGGGTAAAAAATGAGCAAATAGGATGGAATAAATGAGACAGCAGACACAAGCATGTTGGACTGTGCATGCTTTGCAAGAGATGTTTTAAATGTGGACTGAAGGAGTCGCTAGATACCCTTGGTTTTAACACTAGGTGTTCCTTTTAAAGTGCTCCAACAGACAGATTATTTGATTGAATTGCTTGCAAGGCTGTAGAACTAGCCATTCATGATGTTTATTTTTGACATTGTGGTTATGCCTCCATCTTAAAAAAATCAATGACACTTAATATCCTTGCAAAAATGTAGAAATGTAGGGTTTTTTCTCCCCAAATCAGCTTTCTAGAATATTGATCGGAAAACATCACAATGATTGAATGAACACATTCCTGTATTTTGTAGGTATTTGAAAGAAACATAACAAGACTTAAAAAGTACTCATAACCTTATTTTAAAATTGGACAGTCTTCAGATAGGCATAATGTTATAATTTTTTGAAGTTTTAACCCATGCCCTGTTCGTTGGTAATGAAAATGTGATTAATTGTAAAAGATAGGTTCCATAGTATGCCTTTTGTGCAGCTTAGTCAGATAAACATGTTCACAATGATATATTTATTGCTATATGTGTTAGTTTGAATTACTAATGTAAATAATGCTATTAGATTTTTGAATAATAGACTATATTTATGTTAAAACACAAATATGTTTCTATACCTTTTCTCTCTTAAATAAATTGTTGCTTGTGTGTCATCCCAGAAAGGGGATTCTAAATATTCTCCTCAGAAAACTGGCAAATGATATTTTAAGGGAAAGCTATGATATCTCACCCTTTAAAGAAAAAAAATACTGAAAAAGTATGAGAAGCAAGTAAGGAATAAAAATCCTTTAGAGTTTGCTGTATCAGTTCAAACGTGATTGTCCCTTATATATTCATAATTATTTCAGATGAGCTAACATGGGCATGAAAGTAAGATGCTTTCATTTTAAGTCAGTATTTTCTCTCTTGTCTACTTGCAGAAATTTTGCACTTGGATAGTAATCAATATTCCACCTAAGCTCTAAAAGACCAAGTTCTCCTCTCCCATTGCATTCTATTTGGTATTCATTCCAAGTTAAGATATTAATAAAGAATAGTAAAAGTTTTACACTTTTAACTTAAAGGCTTAACTTACAGAAAACCTTCTGCCTTAGAACATTGCCATTGACTTTGCTAGTTATTTATTAAAACCCAATCCCTGATTGTAAGACATGTACCAGTTTAACTCTCTAACAAATTCTTACTGAAAAAGCAACTTGCATCACGTAAATAAATCTGACTTCTTTTTCGTCTCCTTTTTCTTCTCTTTTCTTATTTTTTCTTCTATCCTTCTCCTCCTCCTTCCCCTCCTCCTCTTCCTCCTCTTCCTCCTCCTCCTCCTCCTCCTCCTCTTCTTCTTCTTCTTCTTCTTCTTCTTCTTCTTCTTCTTCTTCTTCTTCTTCTTCTTCTTCTTCTTCTTCTTCTTCTTCTTCTTCTTCTTCTTCTTCTTCTTCTTCTTCTTCTTCTTCTTCTTCCTCTTCTTCCTCTTCTTCCTCTTCTTCCTCCTCTTCTTTTCAGCAACTCAAGGCGGGCTTTCAGATTGGTTGCATAATAGATATTGGGAAGCTCACTGGCAGAGAGCAGAGAGAGAGAGAAAGAGAGAGAGAGAGAAAGAGAGAGAAAGAGAGAGAGAGAGAAAGAGAGAGAGAGAGAGGTGGGAGGAGAGGGGGAGAGAGAGAGAAGCTATCTCAATTTTCCTCAGTTAATCTTGGCTTCACGTCAGAAGCTGTGTAGCAGTGCAGTAAGAATAGGGCCTGGCCAACCCTTTTCAGAGCAGAGCTCCTTTTGTGCTGGGACTGTGTGGCTCCCAGTGCACAGCTCGTGGGTTTCCAAGGTTAGATTTTCCTATTGATTTTCCTCCTGCTTTGCTCCCCCAGGCTCGCGCGCGGCCGGGCCGGACGTGGTGGGTGTGCGCGCTGGATCCTCCCGGATGCTCCCGGACTAACATGGAAGTCCCGCCATCCCTTGCAGTGGAAGCTTGCTCCTTGGCGCAGTGACTGGAGAGCATGCAGCGATTGCTAATGGGTTTGGGAAGCGGAGACTCCTTCCTCTCTCTGTGACCATGCCGTGATCCTGTCGGCAGCCACTACTCGACGCATCCTCCTTCCTGCCCCAAACCGCGAGCCGAACGCTAGATCGGGGAAGTGGGTGCCGCGCGGGTAGGCACAGAAACACCATGAAGATTTTTCCCCCGATTCTAAGTAATCGAGTCGTCAGGCGCTCCCTTCAACTCCTGCTCTGTTTACTGTGGATCGGATATTCCCAAGGCACCACACATGTGTTAAGATTTGGTAAGATCCCCCCCACCCCCGCCTTCACCTCCCACCCCGCTCCCGCCCCGGGCTCTCCATCGCTTAGCTGGCCGGGCCGTGCTGGATGTAAACAGGCGGGTTCGCGCTGCCTGGCGGTGGGCTCAGCGCCGGGCGACCTGTTTGTTCAGGGCTCAGTTTTCTCCAGGGTTTTCAAGAATCTCCTCTGTGCTTTCACTTATCTACCCCCCCCCCCCCCGCCTCCTTTCTTGATTCTTCTTTTCTTTTTCGCCGCGGGAGGGTGAAGAGGGTGCCGGTGTGTGGTGGTGGTCGATGCGTCTTCGCAGTGGCCATTCAGCCACCGCGCTGGTGGTGCTGACGCTCGGGCACGGCCAGCGCCTCCGCTGCCAGCCTTCCCGGCGGCGCGAGGAGCGAGCGCGGTCCCGGCCACCGTGAGCTCTGGGGCGGCCAGACTCCCTGCCCGCGGAGCCGAGGAGTGGATACCTGCGAACTCGTGGGCGAGTTGCGTCTGTCCGCTTCTGTCAGGACCCAGGCCAGTCATCCCGTGCCCAGGAAAGACACTTTCTTAGCCTCTTTGGTGTCCTCGGTAGTGCCTTCTTTGGTGCCTTCTTGGTTCATCTAATGGCTTGTCTATGCCACTTTTCATGTCCTTATTGGAACGCAGCGCTTTAAAACAAAATAATGCAAGCTTTTCTTCATGGGAGGAAGACACATCCCAGTAAAACTATCTTATCCTGAGACAGTCTTGTTTGTTTTTGCTTATAACTTGCTGCGTCCCTTTTTTTTTTTTTTTTTATAGCGTTTGCTGTGAGAATCCTGGACTAAAAGAATGATGAATGGTGTATGTGTGTGTGTGTGGAGGGGGAGAGTTGGATGTGTGGGGTCCAGATCTGAGTCTTTATTTCACTCTGTCATAAAGAGATCGTTGCATTTCAGGAGAATTTCCTGCTTTCCCAAGAAACTAGGTTTCTTGGGAACTGGAAAGAAAATCTAGAGGTGAGACTCCATTGGAATCCGTGGTCAGGAGGATATGCATCACAGGAAAGGCTCATTTCACTCACTGTGGCCAATGGAGTTTTAGTAGGAACAGAACTACTCAGGGAAAGTTCTCTAAAGTAGAGGAGAGAAAGAGGAGAAAGCCAACAGGGTAAGGCTTCAGCTGTAGGCAGCTCCTTTGTCAGTTCAAGTGGATTTAAACCAAAGAGTGCAGGAAACCACATAATCCTGAGCATGTGCCTTTGAGATAAAAGCAAATGCATTAAGTTATTCAGTCCAATTTAAAGCAGAGTGATTGCCTGCATTTTCTGTTGACACCAGTGGCATCTTCTTTTCCTGTTTTGTTTTCCCCCATGTGCTTTTCCCCCTCATGATAAAATTCATTATCTTTATCATGCTTTGTGAAAAGAAAGTAGGGATGCTTATATAGAATATATATATTATATTAAAAATGAAATGTCAACAGCTCTCCCCACCAACACTCACATGTTAAACACCTGGAGCTAAGAAGTCTGGCAATAACAAAAGAGACAATAGGGTATATTTTATTTCTATTGGAATATTTCCCTGCTTTCTTCCTGTTCTTAGATGGTACTTAAGCATGTTGCTCTTAGCAACAAGCAACCAGAGTAATGTATGTTTCTTTGGACAGGATTAATAGATCCCTCATCATATTACTGTGTGTGTGTGTATGTGTGTGTGTGTGTGTGTGTGTGTTTAACAGCTGAGCTCCAGGCATGGAAAATGTTACCATATGATAGTTTGAACCCATATTGTGACTATCACAAGATACTTACATGGACTCTTTTGATATCTTTCGGAATGTATTTGTGAATAACTGTGTTAGTGTGCTTTTGGACTGCATAGAAAAAAAAATTAAAGATGATTTGGAGCTGGGAAACAGCCACCAATATGCTAAAGATTTAATTATTGCTTCCCTGGTCTTGCAGCATCATATTTGCTGAATCATTAGATTGTTACATTCGCTGATCATTTCATATCTTCATATTAAAAATCTTGGCGACTGTAACAGAGTGTGTAGCAGCTTTCTAAAAAGAGCTGACACATACACAAAAACACATTTTCCTAGACCAATTCATAACAAGAATATTCTTAAGAAATAGTGTACGGTACCTACTAGTCCCTTGATACCCTAAAGCAAGAGTTGGGTTTCTGGGTGAACTGTTATTTTTCTACAATAGCTTTAAACATCTTACACTTGGAGATCTATTTTCTCTGATATCTGACCAGAGTTATGAGAAAGGGTTGTCTACAATGGTTATCATTGGAACATTTATTTCCCTTTTGGGACTATTTCATTGTGATGTTGGCAATTTTATTATCTTCTGGGGTAAATAGGTTCTGAGTGAATTGAATGGCTGGTGAAGCAGGTATAAGATACTGGAGAAGGTTAATTCTCAACTCTGTTTTAAAAGTTGAACTAGTGCCCCATCCCTGGCCCAGTGCCAGGGGTTGGAGTTACTACCAGAGCAACTGCTCCTGGGTGACTGACCCCAAGATCCAGGTGAGATCACTGGCATCCTTGAGAGGCAGCTTGAAGTGTCTCTCCTCCCTCTCCCTCTCCTCTCTCCCCTCCCCCTAGGGGGATTGCCATCAGGCTTAAAGTACTTCCGCCTTGGAACAGAGCTATGGCAACCAGCAAGCGCTATAGGGCACCTCCTCCACTGCCCTCCGCCTCCCCCCCCCCCCCCCCCCCCCACAGCCCTCATGGATGGTGGTGGTTCCCCCTTAGAAGCTCGGGCCATTTTTCCCAGCTGCCAATACAACTGTGATGCTATTCTTCCTTCTCTTAACCTCCAGTAAATGGAGGAACCCTCAGTTTGGGGTACTGACCCTGGCTGCCTCCCTTCCTTTCCCCTGCCAACTTTAGGCCCTCTCACTCCCTCTCCCCTCTCACTGGCTTGTGCTTGACCACACACACAGCCGTGTGAAGGAACACACACACACACACACACACACACACACACACACACACACACACAGAGGGCATATGCGCTTTCCCGAAGCAAGACTTACACTTGACCACAGCAACTCCACTATTGTGCCCAAGAAAACTTTGTAGTTGTATCTAGGGGCGCACCCCCCCCTCCAGACATGACTCCACTGGGCTGGGCCCCCTGGTCCCATCTACTACCAGCAGCTCAGCAAAAGTCTACCGGCAGGCTCTGGAGGGGGAAGGGCTCAGTCCCAAATGTCCAGACAGCCCAGGGCAGTGGGGAGCTGGAACTGTGGCTTATCCAGTGTCAGCTCCTGGGTGCCTTGGCTACCCTTAAGGAGCATTTTAGAAAGTCAGCGGCATGTCCCAAGTCCAGTCAGATGTTTGTGGGTGCTGGCTTTTCTGGCCACAAAGCCTAGGAAACTCCCCCCCACCCCGACCCACCCGGGGGTTCTTTGCTGAGCCCGTGCCCGTGCACGCACAAGTCCCTGAATTGTGCAAAGGACGAACCTTTGTTCCCCTTGTTCCCCCGCAGCCAGCCGAGTCCCAGTCCAATAGTGGTCATAGAGGGCGAGGGTGAATCTCTCCTTCCAGACTAGGCATCACAGCCTGCCGGGCCTTGAGTATTTCTTTGTTACTTTAGCTACTTCTTCTCTCCCAGCTTCCCGGGTAGCTTGGTCCTCTGTCCCCCGAAAAGTGCAGGTAAGCAAGCAGAGAAAAACCAGCTCCTTTTGTGGTCTGTGCCTGGCACTTCCATCAGGCCCTGGTAGGTTTGAGCATCTCTTAAAGCAACCTATTCCCACACTGTTGCTGTGTCTTATCTTTGCCTTCAATTATTATTCAGAGTCTTTACCTAACATGTAATTTTGGGACGCCGGAAGCAAACTTGCCAAACCTAAACTTTCTCCCAAACTTCGGGGGAGTTTCTCCAAGTTATCTCCTTTCTTGGAGGCCTGAGCATATGTCAGGCAGCTTCTTGCTGTCCACTTTCTTTCTCTTTTTCTTTTTCTGAAGCATGCTGGTAGAGCAGTGGCTTTTTATTAGACGGTTTCCAAGAGTCCAGGGCTTCGCTCCTGGAGGCGCACGGGTCGCTCTGGCCCTGCTCACTGGCCCCTGGCAAGCAAGCAGTAGCCTTCCTGTGCATGGTTGAAGGCTGCCAGCCTGCTCAGTCAGGGGCTGCTGCTCAGGATAAAACCTACAGTATGGCAGCGGACTGACAGGTTTCTTATGCAAACTGCGCTACTCTTCTGGGCATTCCATGTGCTCCCAGATAGAATAATTGGTAGCAGAGGTACTGCACCAGAATGAGACGGAATCGACTGAACTTGGAAACTGCCACTCACCACAAGTTCTATGAAAGAGATTTTTCTTCCTTTGGGAGGTAAAGTGGGCGGGAAGGAGGAGTGGCCTTACATCTGGAAAGAAGAAAATCCTTTCTGGGAGACGGGAACACGGGAGTGATAGTGGCTACTATCTGTAACAGATAAAACCCAACACCTGTTCACTTGAGCTCTGGGATAGCTTGAGAGGAAATCTTTCCTAGAATCGCCAACACAATGGGCACACTTTTTTTTAAAAAATCCGTTTTCCTGGCAAGTTCTTGCTTACTCTGAAAGCTTCAAAGAATAACTTGATGTGATCCATCAATGGAGGCACAATCATTTCAGAAAATGACTTTGAAAAATGATCTTTTCGTCTCTAGAAATAGCACTCCTCCACCAGGCACATGAAACTCAACACTTTTTTCTTTTTGGCTCTGGGAGGTGGCTTTTCAAAAAAGTGAACAAGCAGTTTATATGTCAGTGAACATTTCTTCAGACAAGTTTTGCCTTTTGGTTTAATGCAAGTGATCATTATAGTGTGTTCAGCCCTTGAGTTGTCAAAAGACACTTTCAACATTTACCCAGCACAGGAAAGTTAATGTGAATTGCTGTCACACAAAAGCGGAAAATACCATGGGCCAAACCAGGATGTATCATTGATTATTAGTCTTTTCAAGTCTATTTTAACAGAAAATAAAGTACTGCCTGTGATATGATGACACAATATTTCATGCCATTTAGTTATCATTATTTCTGATGCAGAAAATGTTTTGCCCTTTTGAGGTAGGAATTTAACATTCACGTGGAGAATTGATTTCCTTTTAGTTCTACATCTATTTCCTGGAAATTGTTGTTGCCCATTTTTACACATCAGAGTCAAAGTAGTTTACTTGCTTTCAAGTGCAGTGCACTTAAACCCACAAATCTACTGAAGGCACAGTACCAGAGCTATGTAGATCTTTTCAGTAGATTGGAATAGATGTATTGAAATGTAAGTAAGTGTTGATTGTTTTTCATTTGGGTGGTGAAGCTTTTTCTTCTGAGAAAGTTTTTCAATTTGTAGTTCACTTATCAAAATATTAAAAGTACTCCAAATGAATCTTCACTCCTAAATCTTACCTTGAAAGGGAAGGTCAGAAGTCCCTGAAAGGGAAAGGACATGGGTGTATCTCATCATTATTGTCTAGTCCAGATTAAACACCTAAGAGGAAGATTTCAATCTGATAACGTCATAGGGCTTCCTGTTTTTCTTAGCTGCTTCTGCTGACAATTTTGTAAGGTAATTAAATTGGCTGATTGAAGTCACAGTGGTCATGGGGCGATAAAGACCATTTGGATTTAATGGAATTTAAAACAACAGAGCACAGATTGAACACAACTCTTACCGAACAAGAATTTTAATGGCCCATTCAGGGTGCTGACTAAATAGAACGCCCTTAACAAGTTTAATTGAAAGGGCAAGGCAGATTAGCACTGTATAGTCTTTATGATAGAAGATGGGGGAATTAAAATTATCCCTTTAAAAGACTCATTAATGCATTATCAAGATTTAATGTAAGTTAAATAAGCTTTTTTTTCCCCCTTCCTCGTGGACTGTGAACTTAGGTTTAGGACCAAATTTCAAGAAAGAAATATTTATAAGAGCTGACTTCATACATGGAAGTATAGTTTTCTCTCATTCAAGAGTAAAAGCCATTTTAAATCCATTGAGCATATACAGTGTGGAGAGGGAAAGGGTTGATGATAAATCCTTTCATTTCTGTAATTGAAAAAAAAACACCTTGACTTTTAAAGTTTTGACATCAGTAATATTTTCTCTTATAAACAAAGTTTGTGAGCTATAGATATGGAAGAGAAAGCGAAGGGATGCTTCTTTCTGCAGTTTCAGTACACTAACAGGTACTGTTTTTCATCTGGACTGCAGAGGTATTGTATTTTGTGTTGTCTTAGTAACCTTGGCTTATTTTTTCTTACAGGACCAGTAAAATCATACGATAATATTTTATTGTGTTTCAATTCCTTTGTTCCCCCACCCTCCAAAATTCTATGTTTCATGTTGGAAAAACTCAGATATGATGAGTCCTAAAGTAAAAAGTGTCTTTGATATTTCTAGACAAACCTGAAAGTCAAAAAGTTCATATCAAACTACCTAAAATTTTACTGTAGGCAATGTCGAAAAATATTTTGAAAATCCGTGTGGAACAAATCCTGAGCATTTAGCAGGTGTATTTGGTTCAGATGTCACCTACTTTCATCCTCTACCCTATCCCCCAAAGTAGCAAGTTTTCTAAAGCTCACATGCTCTGCTCACTTCTCATTGATCCATAAACAGGCCTCTTGCGTTCATCCTTGGGCCAAATATTCAACATTTGTGTATTTTCAGAGTGACAATTAGGTAATCTGATGAAATGGTGGTAATCTGAGTAGGAGGTTAGTGAAGACTCTGCTGGGTTTGTAATTGTTTCATTTTAGTTACATATGTGGGCTTTGAGGCACCTGTTCAAGACAGCAGCCTGGAGATATGGCATTTGATGCCTAGATTCTTGTCTATAGAAGTTTCCTTAGTATGAAGCTTGAACATTCTTTTCTGGATTTTGTAGAGATACCAGTCACTAGACAGCAGTGCCCTGTATGAACATCTGAAAGATCTGGCGAGTTGTGTCTTACTGATACCTATAATTCTATCAAGTTTTCTTTTTCCTTTTGGTTAAGCATGACATGGCTACCATACTTTTAAGATGAGTATATTCTAGAAGATAGAGTGTGCATAGTCCCAAGACTGTAGAGTTAAGATGAGTTCATTAGATCAATCGATTCTATCTATGACAAAGATGCTTAGATACAAAAGAGAATTCTGGGGGCCTACGGAGTGCTGAGTGACAGGGAGGATGAGAAAGACAGCAGCTAAATGATGTTTGATACTCAGTATTTTTGAGTTTTACTGACAGATGTTTGCATGCTTTGTGAATTGATCTTTTTGCTTATATTGGTCCAAATCTTTGTGCATATGTGATTATTTTAAATGAGATGCCATAATTGTTAGTTATGCTGACATATTTCTTCCAAATCAAGAGGATCATGGATGCTTCTTTCACCTTCTTTTAAATCAGTCAGCTAATATCTGCCATTGAACTAAGCCACGTGGGAAGGTAGTGCCTTTGGAAGGTAGTGCCTCTAGCTTTCATTTCTCTCTAGCTGAGTTCTTGACCTATCATACTAGTAATATTACTTGCCAAAATGATCAAATAAACAAAACATATTGAAGAAATCTTCTGCCTCTGAACTTTCAGTATGTTTCTAGATATCGCCTTTTTGATCTTGCCTTTCTTTCTCCTTACTGAAATTTCTACATGCAGTGCAAGCTGGTTCTTAATGTGTCCAGGTTTTTTCTTTCCTAGAAGAAAGGAAATGGTAATTCTCAATACTAGCAAAAACTACAGAATCCAACATTTTCTGTACTGATGGGAACTTTGGAAGTCTAGTATCCTAAGTTTAGAGATGTATTCCCAAAGGCAGTTAAATAACTGATTCTGAGTCATGTAGCCTATTTTGAGTAATGATTATAGGTGTCAGATTTTAGAACAAAACAAGAATATCCTAACTGCTAATCTTGTATACTTTTTCAGGAAATTAAGTTGGATGATGATGATGTTGATGATGATGATGTTGATTTAGTATAACTTCTAACTACATTACTTATAGTTTTATATTAGTTTTAGCTGTAAATTAAGAAGGTGAGCTTTGGGGAAGTTAATGGACCAGAGGGTTAATGGTCCCAGTTTTGTAGAGCTTTACCATTTAGATTCTAGAGTTTGGACTCTTGTGTATATCCTCTGGAAGGTTACTAAAAGTGAAAGAATGGGTTTGCAGCAGAAAGCCCAGTGATGTTTTTAGTCTGTTGGTTTCATTTATGAACAAGTCAAATCCTTTCTCTGTAGTACTGAAATGGAATCAATGATCTCATTTTGTTCTTGGTCACCGAATCCTTTCAAGAAATTCTCGGTTGCTGATGAGGCTCTGGGTTCAGACCACAGCACTTATTAAAATGGTTTTGTTCTGAGCTTACAAATTCTGTTAGTCTTGGTCTTCAGAGAAACAGAAACCACAATAAAGAGAGCTTTCTACTATACTTGGTTTATGATTCAAATACTGATCTCATCCCTAAGGACCTTCACAGACTTATACAGAGTGTTTGAGCAAATATCTGACTCCACATAGTGTTGTGCATTGACACACATAGTTATGCATCCTGCAGATACTTCCTAAGAAAAATTCTGAAAGAAAATAAAAAGATTTTTGATTAGCACTGGAGAGTTCAAATGATTGATCAAAGAAAAGTGTCAGTCTCAAGGAATATACATCAGAAAAAAAAAATCTAAAAGTTGCTTTTGCATTTATTTGCTTTTTTGCAGGGATATGATAAGTTGCTTTCTGGTCTTTTCAATATTTTACATCTAGATCCAAGACAGCTATATTACATGAAATGTAAATATTTGAATATATGGTTGTATCTATGATATATTGCCATGTGATTTTATATAACAATTTATTTTAAATTAGAAATTATATTTATTATTTATTGACTTATGGTGCCACCTTATACCATTAGCCTTACCATTGTGCCTTGATGTCTAATGTAAACTACCTTGGATTCTTTTTTTAAAACTCTATTGCCATTTTGGGGGAGAGTAAAATCAGCACAGAGGTGGGTAGGGCTTGTAATCCTCCTAATCAATGGTGTCACATCAGATTATTCAGTAGATCATTTGAAAAAAGATTTAAACACGTGTAATATTTGTTTACCTTTGGAAAATACTTTTGAATTAGAGAATTAGGCTGTTGAGTTTATTAAACAGTTTCATGGCTATTGATGATACTTAGGCCTTGAATAGTTTGGCATTTTACTATTCAAGGTCTAAGTATCATCAATAACCATGATACATATATATATATATATATATATATATATATATATATATATATATATATGTGAGTTGGAGGTGAGGTAGTTTCAAGATTTTATGCTAATTTCAAGTATGGGCAGTTCAGGATTTTTAAATTAGTTTTAAGTTGGAATGGACTAGACATTGGCTGAAAACACTTACCTATATTAACTTTATGTGTGTTTTTTTTAGTTTCTTATTCTTTCTTAATTTGATTCTTTTGCTCTCTTAAGTCCATTTCACTGATTTGTACTATTCTACAAATCAGTTATGTTTTCAAATTGAAGCCATGTTTTCTTATCTTCCAGAGGTCAGTCTTAGATAAGTATTCTGTCATAAAATTGGGAATCATTGACCAGAAAATGTGACTAGCCTAATATTTTTTCAACTTTGTTGCACATCAAAAGGTAAAGGATTTAAATAATTAATTTGCATTCCTGAAATATGTAGATTCTGTGGTTGCAGGTATTTTATTCTTCTATGAACCTGGGATATCTTTCTATTACTTCTTGTCTTCTTGAGTTTCTTTCGTAGTGACTTAGTTTTTTTTTTTTTTTGATTTTTTTCTTACTATTAACTAAATTGAATAGACCTATTATGTGAGTATTATGTACCTTTATTCATTTTAGAAGACTTTAAGTAACGATACTTAAACTCTGAATTGAGAACCAATCACTGTTATATATTTATGTGGGATTTTTGACTTTTTTAATTTTAATTTTAATTTTTTGTGAACATACTGTACAGAGGGGTTACAATTACATGGGCAAGATAATGAGTACATTTCTTATCAAGCATTGCAGCCTCCTCCTTTGTTTACCCTTCACATCCCTTCCCAGCCACCCCACCCCACCCCCCACCTAATCCTCCCCCCCCCCAACGTTGTAAAGTTCATTTTCGACATGACAACTTGTACTTCTCATTGTTGCAACAGGTCCACCTGTATCCTTAAACGACTTGTTTTTCCCCATCTCCTCCACAAATTATACCGACATCAAATGTAGTGAAAGCAGGGGGTTATACTGTGGGGGAGGGACATACAAAGCAACAAAGAAATAATCTTATAAATACATTAGAAACAAATGCATGAAAGAAAAAAACATTAAAATACATATCTAAGGGTTCATTTTCCTAACATCACATTAGGATTTTTGACTTTTAATATTAGTTCCTTTGTTTATAATGTGGAAACATATCAGTTTTGGGGATTGGCAGTTAATAATTAGTATTACACTATGAAAAATGAGGAGTTAATTTTGTTGGTAATGGCTGGGACTTTGATGTTTTATCATTCCTCACAGAACAAACAACATTGGCACACCACTGAAAAGCTGACTGAGTCTCTAAACTCTTAGGTTTATAATATTCATTCATGTGCATATAGCCAACCTCACACCCCAAAGGGATTTTAAACAGATGTTGTTTAAAAATAATGTCAAAGATGATATATGGCTGGGGGACCTTTCCCCTTCGAGTTTCTCCTAAAGGAAAGCTTTATAATCATCTTACTGGCTATTACTGTATTGTTTTTTGTCTGTTATGGGCTAGACTGGCTAATACTTTAATATGTTTGCATTTGACTCAGCTGTATAATTTAACAAAACATTCTTGAAAATGGGTATGTGACATTTTCTTGTCTTTTCTTTTTTAGGCAATCACTAATCCAACTTATTTTTCTTAATTCCCTTTTTCTTTTCATTTACATTTTACTATTGTTTACTTTTACTTCCTTATGGTTTACTTATTCTTTCCCTTACTATGTGTGAGACTGTGGCCTGGGCATTTGTGCTCTGAAGATTTTCAAGTAAAATGAACAGGTGTCTGCATCAAGGGCATCCTAATTTATAGGTATCAATAGCCATCCAAAAGAATATTGCAAACAACGTGACCACTGTGCACACCAATGTGTAAAAAATTCTTCTTTAATGAAGAAAAGCATCTAGCTGCTTCAACAAAAGTATTTCCACATCCTGTTGTTTGCATTTGGCTCTAAAACTTTTGAGGTACTGCCGACTTCATGGAGAAATTTTGTTCTTTGCCATGACTTTAGAATGACTGAGTTGTTTGTGCTCCTTCTCATCACACCATCTATTACCTGGGAACCCAGCTAGAATTCTAGTCTTGAATAGTGATGCCACTTATGTATACTTTCTGTTTTTTACATATTTACTTTTACAGGTATCACATATAATGTTTTAAAAAAGAAACCGAGTATTTTAAGTGTTTAGACACAGTTTTTAGTTAAAATCTAAAGTCAGGGACATATCATAAATCCCTTTTCAAAACAACAGGAAAAAAGATAGATGTTCAATTCTCACTTTTCTTTCTAAATCTGGGCAGACAGGGCAGAACTTCCGCCTTCTGGGGCTCACACTGCTCCAGGCAGTCTAACCTAGCATCTACAGGATCTGTCCTTTCTCATAGTATAAAAGGGAGCTCTAATAATTTCATTACTTTCCCAAGAGTAGAATGGACACTCTCTACTTAGTATACTGTGAATTGAATCTATATTATAAAAAAGCATTCTTAAAAAAAGTATTCTCAGTTGAAAACTTTAGGGTCTATTTGTGAGAAAGGTAAGAAGAATGCATAACGAAGGATCAGAGGCATCCATTTAAAGATTCAGAAACCATCCCTTTAAAATTTCAAACATTATGTGTGTGTGTTCACAAATACACACATGTAGAGGGTGTCATAAACTAACGTTTGTAGTACACTTAGAAAATATGAAGTAATATAAAAGTGAAAATACAGTCTCCAATAAGTATAGTATTCAACATAATTAATGTTGTCATTTTGTAAGCCTAACAAGGTATTTTAGTTGATTATAAAATAATGCATATTGTAGATAATGTAAACTATATAGAAAATTATAAAACACACACTATTATCTCACCATAGGTACCATTTGACATTTACCTTTGATCTTACTATATGTGTTTTGCTAACTTTCTCATTTAATATCTCAATAGTTTACCTTGTGAAATTTCCTCATTCGCTTTTTAAATATTTTACCTTAGGTTTTTGTAATTGGCTATTTTTTGTAATAATTTTTGATAGTATCTTACTTTCCTTTATAAGCACTTAGTGTTTTTTTAGCCAGTCTCTCTCTCTTACAGAGTATTGAAATTGATGTTAGAATCAGGAATACTTGAATGTGAACTTCACTCTTGGTGCTTTTGAGCTCCATAATGGGAATAATATATGCTTGAATCATCCTAAGATTTATGGTCCTTATTTGTAAAATAAGGATGATAATTTAGAAATGTAATGGACTGGATAAGGTGTGGTTGAGTGGTAGGCTGCTTGCCTAAGACATATGAGGCCCTGAGTGCCATCCAGAGTACTAAAAAAAGTAAACTTCAAGGATCCTGATTTGTGGATACAGGGATAAGTTAGTTGGTCACTTTGTAGCTGTGAAAAATACCTGAGGAAAACAATTTAAAAGGGATTAAAACAACTTATTTGGCTCATGATTTTAGCCTAGGAAGCTGAGCATAGTGAAACAAATTCTGTTTTACTGTGGACTGTGTAGTCAGGCCTGAGCAAACATGTTAACCCTGGAAGCATTTTTTAAGGTGACATCTTTCAAATTATTTTAAGCCCTGAATTCTGCAATGAGTGAAGTTGTTCAATCCCTGAGACTCAAAGCATCTTTGCTATTATACCAGTGCAAAGTATTTAACTTGTTTGTAATGGCACATATCTCTTTAACAGACATTCCCTACTTGTCCATTACTCCTAATGCCTCCTTTGTCTGCTAGATTGCACATTTTTCAAATCTTGTTCCTAATTGTCACTGTACACTTGGCTAAAAGCAGCCAGCAATAACTATGCCACAGACTGAATGCTATGCTGCCTCGAAGTTTTTTCTACTAATTTAACTAGTGCTTTCTGGTCTGTAGATGTAACTTAGCATTAGAACACTAATCTAGCATTCACAGGGCTCTGGGCTCAATCCCCAGCAACACACAACACACACACACACACACACACAAATTCATAGCTTCCCTCAAAGTTTAGGATGTAGAATATATGTAGACAAAGTCTTTGTCAGAAAAACAACAAAATGAACAACAAAAATGGTGTTTAGCGCCAGTGGCTCATGCCTGTAATCCTAGCTACTTTGGAGGCTGAGATCTGGGTTCGTGGTTCAAAGCCAGCCCAGTCAGCAAAGTCCATGAGACTCTTAACTCCAATTAACCACCAGAAAGCCAGAAGTGGCTCGAGTGATAGAGTGCTTGCCTTGAGCAGAAGAGCTCAATGACAGCGCCCAGGCCCAGAGTTCAAGCCCCATGAGGGACAGAAAAAATAAGTGTTTAATCCAGGCTCTAACACAATCCTAAATCCAACCTGAAGGCTCGAGAGTGTAGTCTTTACTGTCTGCGGGTCTATAAGCATCCTATCAGCTCCCAGAACTGTAGTCCATTAAGCTTTGCTTTCACTATCCTAAGGTATATCTAGTTCACATCTCTGAATTGTTCCATATTCTGAAAACTAGTGTGTGTACGGGTACTGAGACTTGAACTTAGGGCCTGGGAATTTTCTCTGAGCTTTTTGGCTCAAGGCTAGCACTCTACCTCCTGCCGAGGCTGACTTCAAATTGTGATCCTCAGACCTCAGCCTCCTGGCTAACTAGGATTACAGGAGTGAGCCAGAGGCACTCAGGTTTATCAGTATTTGGCCTCCTGTGCTTGGGTAAAACATCATGGTAACAGGAATATATAGCAGAGATAATTCTTCATGTGATGTTGGACAGGAATCAGATAAAGATAAAGGTAACTAGGCCTCACTTTTTCCCTCTTACTACTTCCCAATAACATCAGCATATTATGAATCACCAGGGGATAAATTCATGATTAGGTCAGAGCCCTTTAATGTCTCAAAAAAAAAAAAAAAAAACCACACTCCGAAACTCCCCCCCCCCCCCCCCCCCCACAGAGATAGCTTTACAAATCAACTAGGTATATCTCAATCCAATTATGTTGACAATTAAGTCTAGGAGGACATCAAGGACATGTAAGGGTGAGATAGATGACAGAGGTGCTCTATCATTATAGGCAAGGGAAGATTGGTTTTAGAGGAGGAGAAAACAGTGTTTTAATTCTTATGTGTATGCTAGGCTGAGCCTTTGGAGCATGGCTTGTATCCTAGGATGTATCCTAGGATGGTCTCTCAGTGCTGCTGCTGTGGTTGGACAAGGGAGGGAGGCTCCTGAACAGTCATCTCCGCTTTGCTTTCTGATTTGCTAAGCGAATTCCAGATGTCTTACTTGCTAATCACATTATCATCCCCGATGCTTAATTATTTTCTGTAGGGAAATAGAGTTGTTTGATGCTTTCAGGAAATTAAATTGAACTTCAAAAGCCACTTCCACATAACAATTAACATTTTGAAATGGGTAATTCCTCAGGGTTTCTTGTAGGTGCGTTTACCCAGTTTTTTTTTTTCTTTAAGAGGTGTTCTTTTAAGTAGTGAATTTATTTGTTCTATTGGTTTGAGATTATACTTTTAGAAGTTGAGCACATTAAAAATGCATAATGGCATGGGAATTTTCTTCTAGAATCTTTGATACAGACTAATGCTGGCAGCTGTGGAGTAAGATTTTTTTTTTTTGCCAGTGCTGGAGCTTGAACTCAGGGCCTAGGCACTGGCCTTGAGCTTCTTTTGCTCAAGGCTAGCACTGTACCACTTTAGCCACAGTGCCATGTCCAGCTTTTTCTGCTTATGTGGTACTGAGGAATCAAAACCCAGGGCTTCATGCATGCTAGGCAAGAACTCTACCACTAAGCCATATTTTCAGCCCGGGTATAAGATATTTGAGATGATTTTTTTTTTTGGGGGGGTTCTATTTGGGAGCAGCTCCCATCACTGTATAAAGCATAATCGTACGGAAGCAAGTGGTTCTATTTTGAATGCAACACAAATGGCTGTGGTGTCCTGCATATGTGCAAGAAGGTGAATTTGCATGTAGTTTGTGGACATTGTTCTCATTTTCTAATGGTGTCTCTTTAATCTCAGCACCAATGTTTTCAATCTCATTTCAGCAACAGAAATTCTAGAGCTTCTGTGTTGCTATAATGTGCCCTTCCAATATTCTCCCACTATTAATACTTAGAGATTCTTAACTCTTGAAAGTTGGTGTTATGTTAAATATTTCAGAATTTGACTCCACATAAATACTGTACAGCCATATGGGAATTCTAAATCTCAATTGTTCCTCTTTCTAAAATGATACAATACAGAATTTTATATATTGTATTTTTGTGAATATTGCCAGGTAATAGTTTCTGAGAAGTCTTTCTAAATTGCCAATAGCCTGATATTATCAGAAGCTTTTAGATTAATATTGGAAAAAAAACACATGGATAGTGTGGTCAGGAAAATTGGAATTCCAGTGCCAGTTCTATCACCTGTAAGGTATGCAACACTAACTTTGAGCCTTCCTTCTTATTTGAGAAATAAGACTAACTGCTCACTTCTTTGATCATTTTAGGGATTAATAGAAATCAAGCTTCTGCACTTAGGAAGGTTCCAAAAATCCCTTCTTTTATTGTAATCCTGGAAGTTTGCATTTGGAAGACTTTTGGAGCAATGGATTAGCTCTGTATTCTGCAAGTGCTTGTCTGTCAAATAAAGAATTCTATGTATTTATTGAGTGCTAGCTTTGACTTCTCTTCTGCTTAGTTACAAATTCAGCTGTAGGCTTTTACCCACAGATCTGTGAGGAGGAAGGCAGGCAGGCACCTGTAATTACAGTGGCAGTGATGAGTTGCCTCTGAATTGTATTGTGTGTTAGGACAGTTCTAGCTGCTTGTCATGGGTATTGCTACAGCAAATCTGGAAGTAAGTGACAATATTTTCTCAAGTGTTTGTCTTTTCATTATCTGTCTTTCCATAATCTTAGATTCTCCACATATGCACAGGAGTTATTTTGCTGCTGCAGATAAAAGGAACAATTTCTTTTTATGAAGTGATCTGTGCAGACTTTAATAGACCTTTTTGGACTGCTGTTAGATTATATCTGAAGGAGTAGATAGATCACAGATTTTACATTGAGATATGTAAAATGTTATATTTAAGTTTCCATGATTAAAAATGTTACTGTACACAAGTCTTAAGACTCTGTCCTTTGCAAATGATTGTCCCTTGTTTCTTTAATTCCTTTCTCCATGTGGGTTATGAACAGATCTGCCGACTTGATCTGTTCAGGGGTTCCTATGGGAGTGATTGGACTTTTTTTGAGGCACTAAGGTAGGCCTGTGAGAGAAGGTGAGAAAAAGAAGCACTTCGTTCCCTCTATTACAAACCACCTCCCCTTTTAAAAAATCAGATACTCTATTTGTCCTCTTTCTTGAAATTCTCATAATAGAAGAGCCAATTCTTTCAACATCCATTGCCTGAAAACAAAGCTATTCTAAACAGCATCTGCAAAATGGCATTTATGAAATCTAAAAGAAAATGAGCCCTCAAATCTATGCCAATCTCCACTTTCTTTCATTTACTTTAGAGCCCCAGTAACGGGTCACCCTGACATGCTAAGGAGATTTAAAATCTTTAATGGAACTTATTGAATATGCTATTTTTAATATTATCTCTTTTACATGACTTTCCTAACCTTTGAGAGTAGAGGTGAATCTTAATTAGCTGTGTCCACAATTGGGAGGAAGAAAGCTTTTTCTATAGCATGCACTCTTCTTATCCTGATGTAGCTGCTTTGATCATTCTGGAGGGGAGGGTGATGTGATCGATGCCTTGTTTCTTTCTTCCTTCCCAAGCTAAGTATCAAGCTAGTTTTACTCACTTCTCTTAGTTTGTTTTAGCCCATGACATGTTATCTATCATGATGTAGGATCTATTTTTATCTTCCCTCCAACTTTCCAGGATGCACGTTCAGTTCTTTCTGCCTGTGCCCATGCGTTCTCAGCATAGCTTTTTACTTCTATGTGCAGTAGTTTATTCAATAACCTAATGCAGCTCTTCAAAGAGCCCAGGGAGGGGTCGAGATATTTGGGCCCTCTGCTAAAATATAAGGATGACATAGGTGCTAAGATAATGAGGGATTCTATACAGCCATAGTGTCCGTAGTTTATACCCTAAATCCAGGCAGTGGTCTAATAGATTTGGGTGGATTTAGAGGACCATAGACTAGTGTGATTGGAACTTCTACTTCCTCACTGCTTAAGGAAATAGCAGTGTGTACTGCTTTGCATTTTAGGCATTTGCTTCTACAGAATTTATTCTGTATACTAAGTCTATGGAGTATTTACTATTAATCTCCTTTCATCAACAAAGAAAGGGCTGAGGGGGATAAGTGATTTGCTCCAACATCTCAGATATTGAGAGATTTGAAGTTAGATTAGACTTTTGCTGTATGTTATGTTTCTTTATTTCCTACAACTTTCATTTGAACTTAATTGAAGTTCACTATTCTGTGACTGGAATGTAAGATTTTGTAAATACATATTGGATCTGGAGTGGGAGTTGCATCCAAGTAGATCTACCTCTGCAGGAGGTTTCATCTTGTTCTTTTGAAACAATCCTCCTGCAGCCCTATTTCCAGTTCAGGTTCACTTGTACACACAACACAGAGAATTTATAGAGGTTTATGGAGGTATTTTAATCTCTAGTTTATTGATCACTGTTAAGATGATAATAATAATGAATTTAATAATGGTTACTCTTATCAAGTATTAGCCACATGTTTGGTGTAATGTAATTATTCTATGTATGTTATTACAATCAGTTGTCAAAGCAAGTGATTTGGTTCCACTTTGGAGCATGAGAAAATGTAGGCTTCAGGAAGGTAAGCAATTTACTTGAAACTGTACATCTAGTTAGTGTCTATAATGTCACGAGGAGAATTTAAGTGCATACAGATCTGTTGGTTCCAGAGCCCATGGCCTCTAGTCTGTCCTATGCATTTATGTTGCTTTTGGATGATAAATCTCCATAAAGAATATAACACATTGGGAAGAATGATGAAAAAAATGACATCAATCAAGATGCATTGTTCTCATAAACTGACATATTGAATTGAATCCCCTTGTACAACTATTTAAAGATAATGAAAAATAAATGTGTATGTTATATTTGATCGTTCATTCATAACTATTAATTCATAAGTATGTTAGTTTGAATAATATTAGTCTTCTAATGGATGACAATATGAGACCAACAAATATGGTGGTTTTATGTGGATTGACACAGTGATTCTCAAAATGTATTTCACAGGCTAGAGGCATCACCACCACTATAGAACTTACTCAGAATGAACTTTCTCAAATTGACCCAGAACCTACTGCATTAGAAAATGGATTAGGGCTCATTAATTGGAGGTTGAACAAAAGGTTGAACAAATTCTGACACTGATTAAAATTTGGGAACCATTGGCTAAGTTAACTTATCTATCAGAGACTTGCACACAGCTTTACTCCATGCTGATGCTGTGGAAGCTAGAGTGCTTGCAGTATGAACAGAGAGAAACATGCCTCTTGCCCTTACAGAGTTTGAACTTGCCGGAAGAGGCAAATGTTTGAGGAATACAAATACATAGTTATTGTTTTTAGTATTATTTATAGCTGCTCCTAAACTTACCATGCTATATCTAGATAAGCTTATTATCAGGTGAAAGTATCCTAAGTTGAAGCTGCATTTAATACAACGAACCTACTGAACATCAGAATTTAGCAACACAGAACATTTTGGTGCATGGATTATCTCACGAGTAGACCAGCACACTGGTAGTTACTAGATCTCCTCCCAAATAATGAAATCTTCTGAAGCCAAGTCAGAGTGGAAAAGAGTTATCCTCTCATCATCTGGTTGGGCACAAATTAAGACAGACAACCACAGATGCAGGGACTGGAAGGTAGGAATAGAGGTAGGCCCAGCACTTATTGCATCAAACTCAAACTTCTTGTTCCCCCCTCCATTCCCTTTCTCTTTCCTACCTCTATGAGTGTCCTTTTCACTTTGGGATCATAATGGGGTATAAAAGAGTGAAAGAAGTCCTCTTCTAAGCATGCTATGCTTGTTCAGCCCCTTCCGACAGGTTTAACCTCTTCTTGAAGTTGTCTTATTTCTTGATCTGAGAAGCTCCATTTCTTAGACAGATGTCAAGGACACAGAAAAGGCTTTATTCCAGAAATCTGTGATTTTCCCATTGGGAAGCTGTTTAGCATAGCAGGATTCTCTGTCTCCAGCAGCCTAGAGGTTGACCTAGGATTTAATCATGGATGGAAGATGACGTAGCAAGCATCAACGAGTATGGAGAACCGTGTTCAATCCTCTCTTGTTCAGCCAGAATATCATGGTCCTTGATATGTTCATTATTCCTTTATCATCCAAAAGGGAGTTATGACTACAATTCTTCTATTCATCAAAGCTCATGGTTTTCTTAAAGTTTAAGAAACTCTATTGAGTATTATTTTAAAATCATAATGATCTTGTGTTCTTATTGGCTTTTTCTTTACTAGATAACCTTTTTCAAAACAATAACTTAGGTTCAAGTCATACCACTTAAGTAAAGACAACTTAAAAAAAATCACTAGGCCATTTGTGTCACCAAGTTTCCAAACATCTGTTGCATTCTCTTAGGGAAAAAATGTTAATCAGGAACTTTAAAAATTCCCAAGTAAATGACCACTGATTCTCATTTGGGTCCTTCCCTTTCCACTGGTAGCAACTTATAATTTGACATAAGATTTAATATGGAAACTAGAACTTGAAGGTGTATGGAGAAAGGATACTTTGCCTTATAAGTACAGGTAACACTTTATGACATTAAAATGTTGTTCATATTATCATTGCTTGATTTGCATTAAATCCTCAAATTCAATTCTGGCTTGTTGTAGGAGAAATGACTCACAAAGACAAATAACAGCCGTTGTGTACTTTGAAAAGGCAAGCCAAAAGCATATCATGCATTAGGAATGGACGTCCTGCCTCTGAGAATTCAGCAGAGTGTTTTCATAAGCAGCCCAGATTTTTTTCAGTTGATTGAATTATATTTCCTCTGCTTTAACCAAGGAGGGAAATTCTAAAGGTTATGAAATCAATGCAAGCTGCTCTTGGATTGTATTACTTACTTGAATTCAAAATCCAGATTCTTCTCATCACCTGAAAGACAAATCATATTTTTCTCCTGGAGTCCTTCAAAAATTCCCAGAGTATTCTCAAGTATTCTATGAATAATTCATTTTTACCCACTATATATTACAGTACTTAACAAAGGCTGAGGCCAGCATCCCTTCCTTGGGGAAGCCAATTTGGGGCATTATTATGACTCTGAGTTCACAATGTTTAGCAGTTTTATGATCCACCTGATGAAGCCCTCCTTTCTTGTTCAAACCTGTTAGAGAACCACTTCAAGTTAAAATTTCATTGAACATATTGTTGGAAGGAAACCATTCTAGGCTTTTATATTCACTACACTCCTACCCTTGAGTAAAAAGAAGAAGAAGAAACCCAAAGTGATACTTCTGAATACAAATTAAATCTTCTTGATATGAATGTGTGTGTGTGTGGGGAGAGAACAAGATGGAGGGGTGAAAGGAGAAGGTGATGGGGTGAATGTGATCAAAGTATGGGAAAACATGAAGGGGACATAGAACAATGAAACACATTAAAATGATTTAAAGAAAGGGAGGGGAAGGGGGAAAGTAATAGAGGGGGTGCATTTGATCAAAGTAGGTTATATATGGGTATGGACATAACACAATGAAACCCCTTTGTGCAATTAACATATGATGATAAAACTCCTTGGACTCACCAATATTTCCTCCTATTGCAAATCAAATGACATAATTTGGATGTCCAATCAATATTTTTGTCTAAATTATCCAACATTTCTCCTCATACAGGAATATTAATTACATGAGTAAGTATGTGGACATTATTTAGAATCTGTATGATGTCTTTGTGTTTTTCTAGAGTGATTTTTTTCTTATGGTTCTTATGATAATTCATATGACCCTTCATATTGCTGTAATTCCGCTGTGTTCTCAGTTCAATATGTTACCATATGCGATGTATCCTACCACATGGCAGATGGCCTTGTGCACTTTAGCACATGATGTAATACACAAGTGTAAAGGCTGGTTATTCAGCTGTCTCCAATAATGAACGTCAGTCCTTATGGCTAACTCTTTCTCAGCTCACTATCCACCAAGTCAAACTGCTCAACAAGTTCAGTGTTCTTGGACAGACCAAGTAGAACACTCTTAGAATCTCAAGTCCCAGTCTCAGTGTCTAACCAGCGCTCAGTTGAGTATGTTTTTCAGAGTGATTTGATTTAGAAGATCCAGGGGAACCCCTTTTACTTAGATGAGTAAGGCAGATAGCTTATTCTTTTCTATACTTTAACAATTTACATTTCAAAATTAAAAATGTATTAGAGATATTAATTATTCAAAGGGATTCCCTCGTGATTTTCCATCTATGTATATAATGGACTTAGTCATATTCGCCTCCTCTATTACTCTTCCTTGCCTTTCCCTTTATTCTATGTTTCTCTATCTATCTATCTATCTATCTATCTATCTATCTATCTATCTATCTATCTATCTATCTATCTATCTAGTATCCCTTTGAGTTTTTTATTACAATAGTGACAAAATAAATATATATGCATATATTAGGTCTATACTACCGTGTGAGCTTATATGCATACATATGCCTATCTAGTAGTTAGTATAGCTCTTCATAATACTATCTGCAGGTAGTAGAAAATCCCATTAATTGTTCATTAATGTCTGGAGGGGTAAGGCACATGGATATATACAGTGAATGTAGATGTGGATGTGAAAAGCAAAGGGAGAGATGAATTAAGAAAAAAAAAACACCAGTGAGGAAAGAATCCATATACACAAGTGTATGTATTGGTATGAAGTTATATACATATACATGATATGTACATATATACACAAATGGCATTCCATGCATAAAGAACAGAAGTGGAATATGCAAAGAGGAAAACTAGCAAGGGAAACCTTAGTAGAAGGACTCTTTCATCAAAATTTAATCAATCTATTTAATATCATTCCTTTCTTTTTACTTTGAGAAGACATTAGAGGAGAAAGTAAGATGAGTGTTAGGCATGAAGGGTTGGGAGAAAATGAGAGGTCAAGAGGAATGTGGAAACACATGGATTTGTGGAGCCTGAAGAGACTACTCTGTGGGAGAGATCACAGCCCTTTCTCTGTTTTGACATTTAACTAAGGTTTATTTCATCAAGAATAGAGCTGACGTGGGTCCAAATTGAACTGAAAACTCTGATTTATGCATGTCATTATCCACATTTTTTTTAAAGCAGGCCACATGTCAATGAAGAGAATTACCCTTGACATTCATAGAGAATTCTCCCAACTGGAGAAGGTATGTTTTAGATTCATTAATGCTTTGACTTCTTGGAAGTATAGCTTCCAGCCTATATAAAATTCTCCAGATCTAGGATGAGGGTGGTTGTGGGAGTAGTAAATGTGTAGAGTCAGAGGAAAGATTGTAATCATTTGTGTGTGAGTGTGATCCTCCTAAGGAAAATGTAAACATGTGGATGCGGTTCCAATTTTCTCAAAACAAGTGTGTAACAAGATCAGCAATATATTACCAACAATAGGCAGCAAGATTGTGAATCTTCCTCTATCCAAATTTTAGGATCAACACAAGAAAATTAGTAGAGATACTGGAGGCAGTCAATACTGAAGGATATTTAGTTAAATTAGTATTGACCAGTTTTATGTTTTACCAGTCCAATTATATTGTAATGAATATGTTTTATTTTAAATGTATGCAATAGTATCACACAAAAGAAAGAAAACTAAGAGTGTTAAGACAACATTTACAAGTCCAAGACCATGTACATTTACTTGGTGTTTGTATTGTCACATGTTGTACTCTGGTTTTGCCAATAGGCATCATGTTATTTCTAATTTTTACCATGACCAAAACAATTTTATCCTTCAATTTCATGTTACATCGTAATTTGAAGCATTTATGAACATGAAGTATGAGATTATATAAAGACAGCTGAGCCTTTTTATTTTAAAATAATTAACTGCAGTTAATCCTCCACATCACAGGCAAATTCAAACTTAAGATAGATTCACTTTTACTGGCTTTGTTTACTTGTTTCTAAACCTTTAAAGGTCTAGACAATTTTGTTTCTAAATTTTTAACTCTATTCTCTTCATGGCCAACATTTTTCTGGTTCCTATTAACATTTCTTATGGATTATTTGTGAAGAATTCAGTCCTGCCTCTCTAGTATCAATGCCATCTCCAAGATCTGAAGGATTTACTGATAGGCAAGTCACAAGCATTAAGGTGATTATCTGTTATCTTTTTTCAGTGAACTTCTCATACTTTCAAACTTGAAAGTGTGGAGGCATCTTTGATTTCTCTCTCTCCTTATGTCCATTGATAGATACCATATTGGAAACTTTCTATCTTCTCTCTATTCTAATTCCTAATTTACACTTCTTTATTTTCTCCTTTGCCTATAAACACTGTGCACTGGCACTCAGTTTTCTGGTGATTAATTGGAGATAAGAGTCTCACAGACTTTCCTTTCTGGGATGGCTTTGAACCATGATCCTCAGATCTCAGCCTTCTGAGTAGGGAGGATTACAGGTGTGAACCATCAGTGCCTGGGTAGCTTAGCCTTTTTTTGGGGAAAGGGGAAACATTAGTTCTGTCAAACATTAACTGTGTGACCTTGGACCAGATTCTGTGAGTTTCTCCCTATCCTTGATTAGTGAAAGTGCAAATAAAACAAAATTCTCAAGCTTGTGGTAAGGATTATGTACTATCTGAAGTATGCTAGGTAGACAAAAATATAGCCCCTATCATATTGATTCATTCCTCTCCATCTTTCATCAGTCCTGTGCACCACTACCAGGTTGATTTTCCTAAAATAAAGGTTTGCTAGTATGGCACTATCTAAGATTCAATCCTACCTGCCAAGTGAAATCCAAACTCTTCAGCTTGGAAATTCAAATTCTACAAATGACATCTCAAGACCCAAATTTAGCAGTTTCTTGTGATCTACATAATAAAGATGACATGCAGTTTTCCCTCAAAAGACTTAGTTTAAAGGTGAAATGTACCATCCCTTAAAGCAGGGGACAGATGGCAAGCTGCAGCTTGTGAGGGAACTGGGGATCTGTACATCAGAATTATCATTGCCTCATTGTGGGAAGCCCAATGAAAGAGTCCGGAGCAGCCGCTGGGAAGGAAGAGCACCCTAGTGAAGAGGCAGAAGCCAATTAAAACCTAGTATGGATGGGAGAATCTCAGTCTTTTAACTACAGCTGAGGCATACCAACTGGATGTCAGCTCTAGGCAAGTTCCTACCTTTTTATTAAAAAGATATTTTTGTATGAGTATTGTTGGGGTTTCATGTGATAGTTTCATACCTAACAATGTTTCTGATCAAACGCATCCCTCTATCCCTCTCCCTTAAATCTCTCCCCCTCTCCTAGAACAATTTCTCCAGATTTCAGTGTTCCTTCTATTTTCATATATGCAAATGAACTGCTTAGACCATAATCACCCTCACATACCCTTTTCGTTCACTGTCCCTGTCCTGCTGAAACTTGCTTCTTCCTCAAGAGAGCCTCTCTTACATTCCTGCCATCTTATGATCTCCCTCATCTTCACTGAACTTTTGTTGGAATTCCTACACATTCAAGAAGAAACTTCGAAGTTGATGATATGCTAGGTCTATTGCACCTTTAAATAGCACCTTTTTTCTCCTCCTTCCTTCCTTCCTTCCTTCCTTCCTTCCTTCCTTCCTTCCTTCCTTCCTTCCTTCCTTCCCTCCCTCCCTCCCTCCCTCCCTCCCTCCCTCCCTCCCTCCCTCCCTCCTTTCTTTCTTTCTTTCTTTCTTTCTTTCTTTCTTTCTTTCTTTCTTTCTTTCTTTCTTTCTTTCTTTCTTTCTTTCCTTCTTTCGTGAAAATATCATACAGAGAGGTTACAATTACATGGGCAAGGTACTGAGTAAATTTCTTATCAAGCATTGTTGCCTCCTCCTTTGTTTCCCCTTCCCATCCATCCCTTCTCATCCACTCCCACATCTGCCTCTGCTACCTCGCGCAAAGTCATAAAGTTCATTTTTTGACATAACATCTTGTACATCTCATTGTTGCAATGGGTCCACCTGTATCCCTATTTAAACAATTTGTTTTTTCACTTCCCCTCCCCAAATTATACCAACATCAAATACAGTGAAAACAAGGGTTATACCGTGTGGGAGGGACATACAAAGCAACAAAGAAATCATCTTATAAAATGGTAGAAACAATAGCAAGAAAGAAAAAACATTTGAGTTCTTATCTTGGGGTTCATTTCACCTAACATCAACTTATCTGACTGTTTCTGCTTGTCTCAGACATATACTAGTTATTGCAAATAAGGGAAACCATAGGACCTATGTTTCTTTGGGCCTGGCTTACTTCACAATATAATTTTGTCCAAGTCTTTCACCTACTTTCCAAGTAGGTGAATGGATCACTTGTTTTTTTTTTTTTCCTGGTTTCCAGGTCTTGAATACTGGGCACTGTCTCTGAGCTCTTTTGCCCAAGGCTAGCCCACTATTACTGAATCACAGTGCCACTGCCTGCTTTTTTTCTGTGATTTAATTAGAGATAAGACTTTCCTGCCTGGGCTGGCTTTGAACCATGATCCTCAGATCTCTGCCTTCTGGGATTATATGGATGAGCCACCAGCACCCAGTTTATTATTGTCTTTAATATAGGAACACATAGAATTATATATGGATGACCAACTAAGCTGAACACCTGCTCTAGGGCACAGCTGTACTGCTCATTTCTCTATCCCCAGCATGTGCTTCTGTCTGGTCAGTGATTCGTGGCATAGTGAACAGCCCAATTTTGTTGTTGATGTTGTTGCTGTTGTTGCTGGCAAAGAAGGCTTGGGAGAGGAAGAGATGGGGGAGGAAATGAATAGTGGGAGAAAAACAAAGGAGGGGGGTAACAATGTTTGACAAGAAATATTCTTATTACCTTACTAATGTAACTGTAACCTCTCTGTACAGCATCTTTACAATAAACACAAAATAAAATAAAAGAATGCTTTTGTGCTCCACCATATTTTTGCACATGGACTTCCAGTCACAAGGTTTGAATTATTTTGGATTATGACAGTATTTTGTATCTGTGCATTCTGTAAGAAAGTAGAGATAAAATATTTGACCAAATTAAATTCCTCTCCCTCAAAGGGAGAGGAATAAACAAATGAAGAGAGGAAAGGGGAGGAATGCAGTCATGAAATTCAAAATATCCTACATGAAGCAAATTGAGGGAAGGGGTAAATTTAGGAGGGATAGGAGAGAGTGGTAAAAAGGTTGAAATTGATCAAGATGCATTGTATTCATTAATTGACTTGCTAAGTGGCAGCTTTGTACTACAAAGATAATAAAATACATTCACAATTAAATTACCTATTTATATACAGGTCATTTCATCTGTCCATGAGCCATTCTGGCCTTGATCAGTCTGTTGGTCAACTTATCTAGCATTAATCTGATCATTTACTAACTTGTTCAGAGAATGTTAACAATTCACAGCTGAAGGATAGTTGTGGTAGTGAGGTTTCCAAGGGGAGATGATACATCATGTATGTAATATGCAGCATTTGTATTAAGAAAAAGTTGCAAATGCTTTTCTAATTTCTGAATTTTCAGATTATCTACATAGAAAGTAGTTTAGGAATCATCTTATGCTTAATGTATCCTGTTATGAGATGTTAAGTAGCTCATTAGGAATTACTGTCTATGTTGCAGGTAATAGTCTACACTGTGTCATCAATAAACAAGAATGTCAGTGATTTTCTTTCATGTGAACTAGACCAACACACAATGGTAATTTCTAAGCAAGAATCATCAACATTAAAAATGAAACAGCAAATCTAGGCTTCTCTTGAGCATGGTGATTGCCTTGTTGTCTGCTCTGTGAGCTAGCTGTGTCTTGAAATGTTCTTTAGTGCAACTTTGATTTGTTAAAATGCAGATGTGTTATACGACTTTTCATATTCCAGCAAGGGAAATGCATTTCTGCCATTTTTAGCTATTTTTGCAGCATCCAGTAAAAACAAAATGGTGAGTGATTTTTTTTTGGAGGGGGGTCCAGTCGTGGGGCCTGAACTCTGGGCCTGGGCGCTGTCCTTCAGCTTTTCAGCTCAAGGCTAGTGCTCTACCACTTGAGCCACAGCGCCACTTCCGGCTTTTTTCTTTTTGCTTATGTGGTGCTGAGGAATCGAACCCGGGACCTCATGCATGCAAGGCAAGCGCTCTACCACTGAGCTACCTTCCCAGACCCGGTGAGTGAATTTTGTATGATAACTACTAACACAGAAGGAAAAGCCCAAAGGTTTGAAATTTAACTTTTCCAAAAACTGTTTCTTTTTGTCTACAAATAGTTGTACAAGGGGGATACCATTTAACATGTCTATTTATGTTTACAATGCATCTTGGTCAGAGTTAGTTCTCTTATCACTCATATTCCTCTTCCTTTTACCTATCCCCTACTAATCACGTGGAGCTTCCCACTTCCTTCTTTTTTAAATTTTTTTTATTTGTAACTTTCTTTTCTGATACATAAAAAATGGTTCAATATGGTTGTACAATTTCCTTTTTTTTAATTGTGAAAATACTGTACAGAGGTGTTACAATTTCATCAATTACATGGGCAAGATAATGAGTACATTTCTTATCAAGCATTGTTGCCTCCTCCTTTGTTTCTCCTTCTCCCCGCCCCCCCCACCAAAGTTGTAAAGTTCATTTTTTTGACATAATGTCTTGTACATTTCATTGTTGTAGAGGTCCACCTGTATCCCTATTTAAACAATATGTTCTTTACATATATACATTGAACATTCTCACTGTATTCGTTTTGTTCCCTTTTCTATCTATTATTGTCCTCCCACAACTTCTCTCCCTCAGTTCAAAACAGGTTTCAGCTTCCATCTTAATACTTATTTTATTAAACCATCTGCTAAGTTTTCATATGATTTATACCATGGAGTTTTATTCCTGCATATACTATATTATAGTCATGTTGGTCATGTGTGTGTGTATACGTGCATATATATATACATATATATATAAGCTCCTATGCATGTTTACCTGAGAGGTTGTGTTTTGAATCTATAATCCACATATGAGATAAACATGTCCTTTGGTTTTCTGGAACTGGCTTACCTCACCCAGAGTCATATTTCCCAGATTCATCTAGTTCTTGCAAATGACAATAATTTCATTCTTCTTGAAAGCTGAAAAATTCCATCCTATATATTATATATTTACACATACATTTATATATATAAATATGTAATATACGTTTCTTGATATATATTTATTGATCCATTATAAATATATATTTCCTTGATCCATTTATTCATTTTTGGGCATCTGAGCTATTTCCATTATTTGGCTATTGTGAATAGTGCTGCTGTGATCATGGATGCACAAGGGTCTGTATTTTATCTCGCAATCTTTCAGATACATGGGCATTTAAGCTTTGTAAAAGCTTTATCATCTAATCTAAAAATCTTGGTAGGATATTTTTTATTTAACTTTTACAAAGACCAATGGATATTTTGATAAGATTTAAGAAAACATACTAAGCTAGGAGTGTAGTGGTACATGCCTGCAATCCCAGCCATCAGGAAGATATAGGTCAGGAGGAATTCAGTTGAGGCCAGTCCAAGTAAAAAAGTTAACCAGACCTATCTCAACCAATAAGATTGGCATGATGGCGTATGTCTGTAGTCCTTGCTTTAAAGGATGCTTATAGTTGGAGGACTGCAGTCTGGTCCAAAACAAAAGAATCTATTAAAAAAAAAAACCCTAAAATAAAAATAGACTAGGCATAGCTCAATTGGTAGAATATCTGCCTAGCAAATGGGAAGCCCTGATTTCAGACCCAAGTACTGTCTAAGCAACAACAAAAACATATCATGATATTGAAAAGGAAATTGCATAAAGAAATTGTTAGTATTATTAAGAACCAAGCTAGACTGAAAATCTATTCGTTAGTTTAAAAAAGATGACTTAGGGATAGGTAACAGTGTCTCACACTGTAATCCTAACTACTCAGGGAGCTGAGATCTGAGGATTCCAGTTTCAAACTGGGCAGTAAAGTTCTTAAGGTTCTTATCTCCATTTAACAACCAAAAGACCAGAAGTAGCTCAAATGGCACAACACTAGTCTAGAGCAAAAAAGCTCAAGGATAGTGCCCAGGCCCTGAGTTCAAGTCCTAGGATCCCCACCCCAAATATGACTCAGTTAAAATTTCAGTTTTAAAGCAAATTGCACCTTAAAAATCATGACATTCAATAACCTCATTTCCTCCTTAAGGAATATACGTATCCAAGCAATTGCTTAGTGTAGTCTGTAGGTGGGTGACAGGGATTAGACTCCTACCTGTGTCTCTCAAGTCCCAGTTCTGTGCTCTTCCACAGAAGCAAACTGTCAGTCTTCCAAATTTTTGTATGATTCTCTTCTTTCTTTTTCAAATTTCCTCAGGCTTGTTTAGCTCCCCCCTTCACCTGTCCCGTCCTCCATCTCTCAACTCTCCCTTTTTTCCTTCTTTCCTTCTTCATCCTTCCTGAGAGCTGAGTACAGTGTCTCCCAATGCTAAATACAGATTATTACATGCCATACTCCAATTTTAAGATAAATTCTAATTGAAAAATGAGTTAGTCTCTTTTTATTAAGCCACAGCTTTAAAACATTGAAGCTTACATATAAACTCTTACTTAAATGACAAATGGAAATGCTGTGTGTTCCCACTTCATTGAAAACAGCAGAAGTTATAGTAGCCCTGGTGTCCCCAGGAACATTCAGTGGCATGAGTTGAATGAGACTCACAAGCAAACTGTTTGGAAAGTACTTATTTACCTTGCATTTCTAATTCAAGCACCAGATGGACCTTAATTTTGTAGCAGATTAAGAGAATCATCGTTCAGGTGAAGAAGAAAATGCATGTAAATCCAAGAAAAATCATATCCTTGTCACCATTCAACGTTTCATTGAATCTTAACTAGAAAGACACGTAGTGCACTTATTATGTATGCACTGTCCTTCTTCTCTTATATTTTGAGCAGGATAATTCACAGCTGTGAGTCAGAATGGTAGCATAAGGGCTTCAGAGCTCTGGATAACAGACCAAGAATTATCTTGGCAGAGAAATGAAGAGCGGTTAGTACCGAGAGTCTAAAAAGAAAGTGCTAACTAGATAATTAACATCTTTTCTCTCAGTGGCAACCTGGAAAAAGTTCTTGGTCTGGAGCCACAGAAAGGACTCAAGGCTTCTAGGAAGAGAAAATCCTTAACAGATCTACTCTAGGCACAAGGTGGGGAGGAGATGGGAGGGAGGTAAGGGTTTGACTCTAGATGTGTGTGCTTGGTGTGTTTGTATACATGTGGAGGGGAGTGCATGATTAAAACAAATTTAACCTACAGTATTTATGTGTTTGTGATTAGTATGAGTCTGTCCACTTGATAACTGGAATACTCAGCTATGACTCGGCCTGACTAGACACTTTGTAAGCACTGATTTCATATTTTATATAAAGAGGAGAAGAAACTTCAGCCACTGAATAATTAGGTTAAGGAGCATGAAACTCTGTACACATGACAACGGTTTTTTTTTTTTTTTTTAATTTAATTTTATTTTATTTGAGAACATACTGTACAGAGGGGTTACAATTACATGGGCAGGATAATGCATACATTTCTTACCAAGCATTGCAGCCTCCTCCTTTGTTTACCCTTCACCTCCCTTCCCAGCCTCCCCCCCTCCCTCCCACCCAATCATACCCCCCCCCCCCCACCGACATTGTAAAGCTGGTTTTGACATGACATTTTGTACTTCTCATTGTTGCAACAGGTCCACCTGAATCCTTAAACGACATGTTTGTCCCCATCTCCTCCACATGTTATGCTGACATCAAATATAGTGAAAGCGGGGGTTACACTGTGGGGGAGGGACATACAAAGCAACCAAGAAATAATCTTATAAATGCGTTAGAAACACATGCATGAAAGAAACAAAAACATTAAAATACATATTTGAGGTTTCGTTTTCCTAACATCACATTATCTGACTTTTTCCGCTTGACTCATACCTATACTAGATATTGCAAATAAGGGAAACCATGGGACCTATGTTTCTTTGGGCCTGGCTTACTTCACTTAATATAATTGTTTCCAAGCCTTTCCATTTCCTAATAAATGGGGAAATGTCATTCTTTCTGATGGAGGCATAGAATTCCATTGTGTATATATACCACATCTTCTTGATCCATTCATCTACTGAGGGGCATCTGGGTTGGTTCCATGTCTTAGCTATGGTAAATAATGCTGCAATAAACATAGTTGTGCTGGTAGCTTTAGTGTGGCCTTGTTTGTGATCATTTGGGTAAATGCCCAAAAGTGGGATTGCTGGGTCGTTGGGGAGCTCTATGTGGAGTCTTTTGAGGAACCTCCATACTGCTTTCCAAAGTGGTTGAACAAGTTTACATTCCCACCAACAATGAAGTAAGGTTCCTTTCTGTCCACATCCCCTCCAGCATCTGTTGTTGTTAGAGTTCTTGATTTTTGCTGTTCTAACTGGAGTGAGGTGATATCTCAATGTTGTTTTGATTTGCATTTCTTTTATGGCTAGGGATGTTGAACATTTCTTCATGTGTCTATTGGCCATCCTTCTTTCTTCTTCAGAGAAGCTTCTCTTTAAGTCTTTCGCCCACTTACTTATTGGGCAGTTGTTTCTTTGAGGATTTGTTGTTGGGTGGTTTAATTTTTTGAGTTCCAAGTATATTTTAGATATGAGACCCTTGTCCGTTGTATGGCTAGTAAAGATCTTCTCCAAGTCCGTGGGCTTTCTATTGATCTTGCTAGCTATGTCATTTGCCCTGCAGAAGCTCTGCAACCTTATACAATCCCATTTGTCCAGCCTTTCTTTGATTTGTTGTGTTTCCAGGTCTCTATTCAGAAAATTTGGGCCTGAGCCAAGGAGAGCCAGGGTTTCTCCTATTCCATCCTGTAATGTTTTCAGAGTGTCTGCTTTGAGTTCAAGGTCTTTGATCCATTTGGAGTTGATTCTGGTGCAGGGTGATATATAAGGATCTAGCTTTAGTTTTCTACATGTAGTTAACCAGTTTTGCCAGCATCATTTACTGAAGAGGCTGTCTGTCTTCCATTCTATTGTTTTAGCTCCCTTATCGAAGATTAGATGGCTATAGGTCTGTAGGTTCATTTCTGGGTTTTCAATTCTATTCCATTGGTCCTGAGGTCTGTTCTTATGCCAATACCAAGCTGTTTTGATTACTATGGCTTTATAGTAGAGTTTGAAATTTGGTATTGATATTCCTCCAGCAGTGTTCTTTCCGTTGAGGAGCGTTTTTGCTATTCGGGGTCTTTTATTGTTCCATATGAATTTTTGGATTGCCTCTTCTATTTCCTTGAAGAATGAGGGTGGAATTTTGATAGGTATTGCGTTGAATTTGTAGATAGCCTTGGGAAGTATTGCCATTTTCACGATGTTAATCTTTCCAATCCAGGAGCATGGGAGGTTTTGCCATTTTTTAAGTTCTGTGTTGATTTCCTTTTTCAAGATTTTAAAGTTTTCATCATAGAGGTCCTTCACTTCTTTAGTTAAGTTAATTCCTAGGTATTTTATTTTTTGTGGGGCTATTACAAATGGAGTTGCTTTCCTAATTTCAGCCACACTTTTCTCATTGTTGGCATACAGAAATGACAACGGTTTTTAATGTACTCCCATGAGTAGTTTTCTTCACATGTGTATAAACTGCAGGGACAGCCAGGTAACAAAGAGAGTCTGTAGAAAGCAGACTGTCCAGTCTTGTATTACCCACAGACAAGGAGCTAATAATTCACTTGGTGAAAATTTTAAAGAAATTATATTTATGCACACAATGAAGTGTCTTAGGGCTGTTTAATTGCTGTTTTATTCCATTACATATCTTTCCACTCTTCTCCAGATATCCCATGCTCTTACCTCTCCCCTCTACTTCCTGAGTGCTTCGCCTGGGGCTTCTGACCCTTGACTAGTCAGGTCCCCTTCTGATTAAATATATATATATATATATATATATATATATATATGTACATATGTGTATATATATGTGTGTATATATATACATATGTGTATATATATCTATGTATTCTCTATTTTGTTGTTGTTGGCCATGGGATTTGAACTCAGGGCCTGGTGCTGTCCCTAAGCTTTTTTGCTCAAGTGTAGTGTTCTGCAACATTGAGTCACACTACCACTTCCAGTTTTCTGATTGCTAATTGAAGAAAAGCATCTCATGGACTTTTCTGCTCCGGCTCACCTTGAGCCATGATCCTTAGATCTCAGCCTGCTGAGTAGCTAGGTTTATAGTTGTGAGCCATTGCTGCTTGCTACATAGTCTGTTTTGCTTTTTCTAGGAAGAATTTCTTCCTGAGTCATTCATTCAATTCATTCAACTAATAGGTACTGGAATATGAGGTGACTCTGACCTTGTTTGCATACCAAATAGAAAGACAAGTCCTTGCTCTCATAAAGTTTATATTCTAATGCCTTAGTACTTTACATCTGTTTTGACATAGTCAGACTAATTAACTATTAAAGTCTCAAACATAGGATTAAGCAATATATCCTGCCAAGATAATATTCAACAACAGTCCACTCAGTAAATATTTATCGAACACTTAACTTTAAGTGGGAGTATGAAGATGAATCAGGTTCAGTTCCATAGCTGGCTGACTAGTCTACATGAGGAGATTGACGAGTGCATATTGAAAGTGATGTTTAAATATAAATGTACACTTTTCTTTTTGCCTATTTACAACGACTCTATTTTAGTCTGTCTGCATCCATCTGCTTTGGGTGGCAGGGTGGTGATTAGAATTCGCTATGGAAAGGATGATAATAATATTCAGTTTTTGTTACTCCAGAATAAGATGAAAGAGGATAATAGTAACTCTACAAGAAGGGCTACTTTCTTGAGAAGGATCTTCTAAATATCTTTTTATGTCCCCTGTGGCAAATCAACAAAGAATTGAGTATAAAAGGAAAGAACTAGGGCTGAGAATGTGGCTTACTGGTAGAGTGCTTGCCTAGCATGCCTGAACTGCTGGGTTTAATTCCTCAGTACCACACAAACAAAAAAAGCCAGAAGTGGCAGTAACTCAAGTGGCAGAGTGCTAGGCTTGAGTAAAAGAAGCTCAGGGACAGTGCACAGGCCCTGTGTTCAAACACCACAACTGGCTAAAAAAAAAAAAAAAAATTAAACAACTAAAGAAAACACGAATCAGATCCCAGTTCCTTTTTAGGCCTAATGATTTTAGGGAAGAGGAGGAAGTGATGGAGGGTGGAGGAAAGCAACCTGGGAGTAAAAGGAAGAAGACTTGGAGTAAAAGGAAGATGGAGAACAATGGGAAGAAAAGGAGGAAGAGAGAAACAAAAATATCCCAGCTTAGTTCATGTCCTTGGAGACTTGGAGGTAAAACCTTTGAGACTGCCCCTGACTGAATGGAGGTATGGATTCCTTGTACCAAGATGTGACCTAAGCCGAGACCGTGGAGGGCTTCAGAACTGGCAAAATGTCAAGAAATCTTTTCTGTACATCAGAGGCAATGATAACTGGGGGGCTACTGTGGTATGCATATGCATGTGGCATCCAGCATGCCCAGTGTGGGAAAGGGTTGACAGCCAGGTTCTGGTGGGGGTGGGGGAAGGAAGGAAGGGAGAGAGAGAAAGAGAGACAGAGACAGAGTGAGAGAGTGTACATGGATGTTATGTGAGTGCAAGGAAGAAATACCTATGCATGTTAGAAGGCCCAGGTCCCAGGGTAGGTAGGAAAGTGAAGGGTGGAGGAATTGTCAGGGCTTCTCAGAACAAAACCAAGGAAAGAGGGAGCAAAAGGAATGGGGACCCAGGGAGGAGCCATGTATCCTGTGGCCACAAGAAGACAGCTGGCTGTGAAGTGAATTCTCCTCCATCCTCTTCCCCCTCATTTCCTAGCTTTCTTTCCTTTTCTCTAGGCATCCTTTCTGAGAAGCCCCCTACCATACACATATGCCCATAGAAATTCTGGGTATCCCCCCAAATGCTTCAGAAGTAAAACTTAATTCCATATCTTGTCCCTGTGGCTCAGGACACAGTAAAAAGACTTCCTGGCTTGCTATTTGTATAGCTTTATGACCCTGAGCAAATTGCCTCACCTCCTTAAAGTTCAATTTCTTCATCTATAAAATGAAGATAATATGGGTAACTACTTTGTTCAATGCAGTAAAGTGATTACATATCTAGTATGCTTAGCCCTGTGCCTTATATGTTAGTAGTGCAATACATTTATTGCAGCACATGTATAGATTATGTCTGAGACTAGAAATTTATCTTTTTGTCCCTTCTTTTTCTATCATTTGATGTGTCTAAAAATTACCTTTGATTTTTCTTCAGTGGCCATCTAAGTTGAATGCCCTATGGCTCATGCCTGAATCCAGCTACTCAGGAGGCTGAGATCTGAGAATTACCTGGTTAGGAAAGTCCATGGGACTCTAATTAAACAGCAACAAATCAGAAGTGAAGCTATGGCTCAAGTTGTAGAGTCAACCTTGGAGCAAAAACGCTAAGTGAACAATCCCTACATTCAAGCCTCAGTACTGACACACAAAAAAAATGGCATTTACCTCAGGTTCTTAACTTATCTCCTCATTGTTCTAATTCTATCTCCTCATTGTTCTAATTCTATCTTCCACACACTGAGGAGAGGGATAGATAGCTTTGTGTTCCACAATGGAACAAATGGTCTGTGGAGATGAGAACTTCTTACCTTAGAGGTGAGAGGTTTGATTAAGATAGAAAGTTCTACGTTTCTTTATCCCCTATTTGCCTACATTTGCAGTCACCCAATTAATAGTCACCATTGCCAAGGCAAATTACTCCCAAGCGTAGCATCAGGAACATTTTATGAGTCTTGCAAGCTAGAAATAGATCTTAAAACAGTGACTAGAGACTTGAAGCCCTTCTTTACTATGTCAGGATAAACAGTGCATGACAGCCACACCAACATGGTAGCCCTCAATCTTCCTGTAACCTCCTGGTAGAGGAGGATGTAGATGATGTGAAGGTCACCTTAAATTCAGGGCAGCATCAGGCCATAGGCTTTTGAATAGTAGAAAGGAAATGGTATGAACGCACGCTTCTGTACTTGCTGTTACTTGTATGCCTGAGATGGAGCTGTTTGGGGAAGGAGAATTCTAGAAGAGAATTCTGGAGCCGAAATTCCAATTGGAGGTGCAGGAGAGAGGAGGAGTGAAGCACAGGTCTTGGTACTTCTTGTGAGGAAAGACTGTTGCGATCAGTCTGTGGGTGAACCCAGTTCACCGCGATCTCCTCAATTTCCTAGTTCAGTTTTCATATATGTGTATGGAGAACTATAGTTGTAGCTGTTCACTATTCCTCTTTCCATTCATCTACTCCCCTTCTAGTCCTCACTCCGTTCAGTCAGGAGATTTTGCAACTTCTCTGTGTTATTTTATATTGAAAAATTCTATTTTATCATTTTAAAGTAGTTGTGCAAAGGAGGTGCCATCAAACAGTCAGTTTAAGCATGTAATGCATAACTTGATCAATGTCACTACGTTCAAATTCTCATCACTCTCCCTCCATTGATATTTATTTTGTTTAACTCTCGTTGAACAACTTTTTTACTAGAAAAGGCAAGAAAAAGATAAGTCAACTCTATATTTTTCTCTGAGAAGTGATTGAATTTTGGAAAACTTTATATCTCTATCAAGTTTAAATGAATGGTTTGAATATCATTCTGTAGATTTAGAGTTTTAAATTATTCTCTTATCTTGCCATGTTTTTTGGGAAAGAACCAAAGTCGTCCCACGTGAAGGGGGTTTGTTAGCCTTTCAGTCATCACCTAATAAGTCACAAACCTGGCCTTGCATGTGGTCTCCCTATTGTTTAAGGCCAGACTTGTCATTACATGCACGGTTATAAATAGAGCAGTCTTTTTTCAATTGCTGACTGTCATCTCTGGAGAACAAACAAAACCCATGAGGACTAAAGATGGTTGGGTTAATTTTTCTCTCCAGGGGATCAGCCTTGGAACTTGGTGAATCTTGCTCCTGAAGAGGTGCCTGAGAAGAAAAGAAAATTCTGTTCAGTGAAATTTAGGCTTTTCAAACTGAGCCTTCATTTTCAAGGAAAATAATAGATTACATAGTCCCAGTTAAATTTGTTTTTCTTTCTTTTTTATTGATGCCACATCCCAGCCCCTTTCCCACTCTATATAACAGTTTCTAGATATGATTTTTTTTAGTGCTTTCATTCAGTACCAGTGAGTGGCCTTCTCTATTCTTCACTTGTAATGATGTAGTGTGACTCAGCAGCAGTTAACAATGTCTTGTGCTCAATTCTTCGTAGCTTTTGGGAACCATGGGATCACTTGTACCTTTGACATGGACATTTTCTGCTGTTAAGGGCCAAATCAGATCCCTAAGGATTTAAACTTCCTTTGCCTGGCTAGACCATGCCAAGAATGAGAAATTTCTCCAAAATTGACTACATTATGAAGATGCATAGTGAGTTTTTCCTTTTAACTATACAAAGAATATTTAAAATAAATATTTTGAAGTAGGGTATTACAACCGGCTATTTCCCTGTCTCACCACTCCAAATATGTCACTCTTCTGGTTTTCTCTTTGTGGTGCCCAAACCATTCCTTTCCTGGTTTGGTGCTGACATGTGTTGGCTTCCTCATTCTCCATTGCCTACATAACAATGGCTCAAAAACAGTTTCTTTGCACACGATTAATAATAATTTCCATCTTTAGCTCCTATAATTCTCTAGTTTTGTTTCTGTGTCATCAACATGTCTTTAGGTACTCAAGATGAATGTGTCCTGAAACCAACTTTTTATCCTTTCTTTTTGTGGGGGTACTAGGCCTTAACTCCTAGCCTGGTACTTGCTTAGCTTTCTTGCTCACTGCTACTCTGCCACTTGATACCGTACTGCTGATCTGACATTGTAGTTGGTTAATTGGAGCTAGAATCATGTAAACTTTTCTGATTCCTACTCCTCATTCTTAATCCATACCACTGAGAAGTCTCCATTCCCTTGAACTTGGAAACTTGGTTTTGTCTTTGACTTTTTTCCTCTTCTTAGTCCCAGGTCAGATCATTTCTTCCAGCTTGGGAGACACATTATTCTTTATGCATCCAGAAGTACACCTCCATGCATGTACAGCCAGGTGCTGTGCTTTCTCACATGGATGACTGAGTGCTTCATAATTGGTCCCTTTAACCTCATTCTCACTTTCTTTTGTTTCCTATGGATGGATATATATATATATATATATATACACACACATGTATATGCATATATATCCATAACATGTTATATATATATCCATCCATATATATTAAGAGGACTTGTTTTTTTACCCTTTTCAAAATTTGATCTAAGACCCTGTATAATTTTTCTCCAAAATTTAATGTAAGATTTTGTCCATGTACTTCCTATCTAGTCAGAGTAAAAATTTCAAGGTAAAAATTTTAAGAAGTTGACATATTTATGTACTTAAATACCTAAATATTTATAGAGCTGCATTTTACTATCTTTATAAGGGAGTCAATGAATTCAAGTTATATTTTCTTTTTTTGGGGGGGAGGGTCTGGTCATGGAGCCTGAACTCTGGGCCTGGGTGCTGTCCCTCAGCTCTTCAGCTCAAGGCTAGCGCTCTACTACTTGAGCCACAACGCCACTTCCAGCTTTTTTTATTTTTCCTTATGTTGTGCTGAGGAATCGAACCCAGGGCCTCAGGCATGCAAGGCAAGTGCTCTACCACTGAGCCACCTTCCCAGCCCTCAAGTTATATTTTCATGACATATTTTTGAAGGTTCATATATGTTGTATTCCTACAGTATGTTTTTTTCAGTGTCTCAGAATATTCTAAAAACCAGAAAGCTGAGATGATGATTGCGTGTGTGTATGTGTGTGTGTTTGTGTGTGCATGCACGTGCATGCACATTGAACTCTTTGTGACATTGTCAAATTTCTTTTTTCTAGCTACAGGCTATGTACTGAGACATTTTGCATTTGCCTCGTGAGAAAAATGTTCTGAGGCAAAGCCTGAATAGAGTGAGGGAGTGGTAGATAATTAGTTTTTTTCTTTCCATATTTAGATCCTATGATTTATGTTACCCTTGCTCTTACTGAAGCAAGATTTTTATGTGGGAGCAAGTACTAGTGTGGATAAAGACTATGTAATTTGGGAATTGGTATTTTCTGCAAAATTTTAGATCCTTCTCAGATCATTTCATGTATAATTTTTCCTAGAACTAAATCACCACATTTTAACCCAAGTTTTCTTCACATTTTCTACAATCAACAATGATTTAAAGTATACATTAAATATTACATATTTAAAATTGTGATATAAATTTCTTCTAAATCAAAATTTGAAATGACCTTTGTCATAGTGCCCAAAATACAGATCTGATTTAGTTTACAATTGTTTGATACTGCATGCATTGTGATAATGATTTTAGATTTAAATACACAAATGAATATAAATATATATTACATTTTAAGTTTTAATTACAAAGAAATGAAACATCACTATTGGCTACATTATATGGAATAGTTGGCAATGAAATAGGCCTTAGTTTACCAAAGGTTGGAAGGGAGTCAGACTCCTGCCACTTGGTGCTAGCAAGCAAGCAGCAGGCCTCATTGCTGGCTTAATTTTTAAATTCAGGAAAATCTTCAAGTTTTGATTCTCACAAAGGAAAAGACATTAGCAGCAATGTTGCCTTGCATTCCTCCACGAGTCCTATTTACTTAATGGAAATCTTAGCAAGTATTTTCTTTTCCCATTATTTAGAGTGTCTGGCTGCATAATGGAAGCATAAAGTGGTGAGTATCTAATGTACCTCACAACTGCCAGCTATAGTACCTATTAGGACAAAAAGGATTGCTTGCTCCATTTCCATTCATTTCAGAGACCCTTTGTGGATTCTCGGTTGCTGTACAGAAAACATTGTGATAAAAAAATTTTCCACTTCTTCATTATTATTTTTTAAGAAATTGTCATTTTACAGGACATTTATCAATAAGAAAGGGTTATAAATAAATAGAAGTATGCTTTTAACATCTTCAGGAATGAGGTAAATTTTATTTATTGACTTTCTTATAGAACATAAATTATAATACTGTTTTTCCAATGTGTCCAAAGTGCCCAACTTGCCATCTATGTGGCCTTGAGCATAACCTAAGCTGTGTCTCTCATCATTTACCTGTAAAATAGGGAGAAATACAGGGTTTATTGTTAGCAAATAAAAGAACTGATACATGTAAAACTTCTGCCAGGGTACCTGATACAGTCATCTGCACACATTTTCCAGCTTAATTCCAGCACCCCATTCTTCTTTTTTGTCTTCTTTTAGAGAGACACAAATATAATTACAAGCATAACAAAATAAAATAAATTATAGAGCAGTGTTTGAGCAAATTGTATTCAGTTAGGAACTCTCAAATTTCTGTGGGTCTGTGGGACCCTGATTTGATCACAAATTCATTATGTGTGCCCATTTGATCCACTGGCTAACGTTTATAATTACTTTCAAGTAGCTGTACAAAGGACTTGCTATTCAACAAATCAGTTTATGAATACAATGTATCTTGATCAATACCATCCCTTCTAACATTCTCATTCTTATCCATCCCTACCAACCCACCCCTTTTTTCACTTTTCTTGAATTTGTAAGTTTTCTTAAAAAATTTGACCACATTCTTCCTCCTCTTCCTCCTTTCTTTTTCTGGTTGTGAGACCTGAACTCTGGGCCTGGGCCTCAGCTCTTCAGCTCATGGGTAGCTCTGTACCACTTGAACCACAGTGCCACCCGGCTTTTTCTGCTTATGTGGTACTGAGGAATCGAACCCAGGGCCTCATGCATGCAAGTACAAGCACTCTACCACTGAGCCACCTTCCCAGCCCCCTTCCTTCTTTTTATTCACCCTTTCCTCCTCCCCTTACCCTACGTATCTCTTTCAAGTACCTGTTTCCTGGTTTTTATGATTTTGCCTTTCTAAAGAAATATAATGTTGAGTTTTTTTCTGAATCTACCTTATTTCTATTAATGCATTTGTGTACACTTCCATAACTATAAATCAATTCTACATATGAGAGCAAACATGAAAACTTTTACTTCACTTAACCTAACTTTTCCCAGGTCCTTCCTTCTTCTGTTCATTTTTTAAATATATTTTTAGGTTTTTTTTTTGGTCAGTTGTAGTACTTGAACTCTGGGTCTTGGCGCTGTCCCTCAGTTCTTCAGCTCAAGGCCAACACTCTACCGCTTGAGCCACAGCTCTACTTCCAGTTTTTCTAGTGGTTTATTGGAGATAAGAGTCTCACAGACTTTCCTGCCTGGGCTGGCTTTGAACTGTGATCCTCAGATCTCAGTCTCCTGAGTAGCTAGGATTATAGGCATGACCACCAGTGCCCGGCTTATTTTATTTTCTTTAGGTAATTGTACAAAGAAGTTGCCATTCAACAGGGAAGTTTATGAATGCAGTGCCTTTTAGAAAAATCAGTGTCATCCCTTTTAACATTCTCACTCACCACTCCCACCTCATCGCTTCCCTCACTTTTCTTAATTTTTAGGCAATGCATTGAGTTTTTGCCATAGATCAAAGCAATTTATGTATACAATACATCTTGATCTGTGTTATGCCTTCAACAGCTTCACCTTCCTTCCACCCACCTCTTCCCTGATTTTTCTCAGTTCTGTGGCATGTGCAATGAATTCTTGGTTGTACTCTACACATTTCCATGAATTCTTCTACCTTTCTCTTCTTGACCCCCTCCCTCCTCTCAAGCACCCATTTTCTAGACTTGGAGCCGTCGTGTCCTTCCATTTTTTAACTGGATATGATTTGATTCAATGGAAACTGTGTCATATAGACAGGAAGCTTCTTGTCATTCTGATGTTAGTGATCCTGGTGGCTTTAGAAGTAAATAAGGGGAAGGTTTCTGTTTGTTATTGTTGTTTTCCCAGGTTTTGAACTTAGTAAAATAAAATATTTTCACAAAATGATATCATTGACCAGGACAATTTGAAGTGGCACTACCCTTTAATTTAATTGCTTTAATTCCTTAGATGAATTTCATTGAGATATTTAAAATCATAAAGGATAATACATCCTGTGAATAGCTCTACTATTAGGAGTTAACAGTAAGTATTTACATGTAACTTCTGAATGGAACCTAGATACATGGATCTTTTCAAATGCAGAGCCTTCTTGAGAAACAAAAATAATGCAGTCATATCATGAAATCACCAACAAATTTGTGGTGAACATATATCTATGTATCTGTTTATATATGGATGTCATTAAGTCCCTATATGTATGTATATATCTGTGTATATATGTATATATATATATGTGTATATATGCATATATAGAGAGAGTGGAGTAAGGAGGGATAGGGTATGGGTAAGGAAATGGATAGATATAGATATATAACATGTAAAGGTGAATCCGTTATGATTTAGAGTTTTCTCTGTAAGCTGATTTATACTTTTCTCAGTTAGTGGACAAAGTTCGTTAGTTTCAAGCCACAATCAAGGAGACTTTAGGAGTCATCACCATACAGATGGACAGTTGAATCCTGGGAATAGCTTTTATAAGCTGCAGTGATTTTGTGATGATAATAATGATGACTGAGTTTGTTATAGGTGTAGAAAGCTAATGTGTTTAGTATGTTTTTGCTCATTTTGCTTTCAGTTACCTTGAATTCCCAACTTCATCTTAAAATTTCTAAGCCTGAGAAGTGAAAACATCCCATAAGTATTTTATACAGTCGCTCAATCGGTGATTACCTGTCTGGTGGAGTGAGGGTTATAATCCTAAAGTGGATCTCATTAAGTCCATATATGCTTATGTTACTGCAATGTCATTGTGGTTGTTGCTCAGAGTCCATTTTAGTGGCAAGCATACTTAGGTATATCTGTTTTAGGACACCAATCTCTTAATCAGTTACTAAGAAACAGTAATGGTTCTCTTGTGTACTGGTAGATAACAGCAACAGCTTTATGTATTTGACATGGTTAGCTTCAGAGAGCAGGCAAAATTGTAGCAGCTATGCCATGTTTCATAGACACCATTATCAATGGCATCATCTTTTAGAATCTATACTTTTAAAGCTAAGTAAGTTATATAAACAGGAATTTGAGCTCAGACTTTTTTGTCTCCAAAGACAAGGAAGCAATTCTATTATATAACACCAATTCTAATAATGAATCTTCTCTTCAACTTTTTAATTGGAGCCATTAATATACATGTGGATATGTACATTGAACATTAGTTTGAAATGGTAATTCAATGCATTATGTTTGAAATAACAAAAACAAGCAAATATATCACTGAGACATAGATTTACAAGTATTATTCTAACTTGTTCTTCACTGATTCCAAGATTAATGCCTAGTTTAGAACTTTGGGATATATGGGCCTACCTACAAATTCCAAACTTAAGTGCAATTTCTGAAAAAAAACACAGCAACATTTTTCTTAGAGACTCTGATAGCGATTCTTAAAAAGACTCTTGAGGTAATACCAACCTAATGCAAAGCTGAATTTAAAAGCTACAGTTGTGGTAATAATGATTCTATTGGCAAATGCTCACTTTAAGGTTTAATGAAAAATTTATTAGATAAACATTACCAAGTTCCAATAGAAGAAATAGTTTCTAAGGAACAAATACTTTAACATATATGCAGTCACAGAATAAAGGTATGAGGTATTAAAGAGGAATAATGTTTTCATGAAATATACTTGGACAAGAATTAAAATAACAGTAGGAAGTCATCAAGGTGAATTTAGAGAAAAAAAATCAGTGGAATTGAGTCTGAACACAGCATGAACCACTTTCATTTGGTAAGGGTCAGTTGATGTCTACAACATCTGGAGGGAAATACTGGATTTGGGGAGAAATGAACTAACTTGTAATTTAGCTCAGTGCATTAAGTTAGTCAATAATTAAGATAACCCCGCTGAGACACTTGACTCTCTATTTCTTTATCCAATGGTTTGGAGCCACATGAACCCTAGGACAAATGCTTGCACAGTTGATCCTGTAATCAGCCAATTCTAAGATCAGCGAACTTTGAAAGAAAATCATCTGAGGAAGATTATTGTGCCCAGTTGGAAGTAACTGGACAGAGGGATTGCACATCTTTCTGCTGGTGGATAAGACCTGTATTCATGAATGCTGTACTACTCTAGGTCTTTGTAGTGAAGGTATAACTGAAATTGATGATTAGATTTCAACTGGGCCCTGGAACATGGTGACACATTCATTCTTATGTTGATTTTTATCATGCCGAGCAGCTCAATGTTTATCTACACCTCTAATCCCAAGATGTTCACCCTGCATTCACCCCCCAAATGTGATTGTTGCATTGAAGGCTCAAATCCTTTTAGAACTACACAGACATGGCATGTGTTACAGTTGCAATGATTGTATCTCATAAGTCAGCAAAGAAACAACACAAGATGTCTCAGTCTTTGTCTTTTTTGTAATGTTTGTACAGAATTAAATGTGAAGACTTTTGCTTTTGCTTGCTGCTCCCTCCATTGACATTTTATCATGTAATAAAATGCAGTGGATCAAATTGCATCTCAGTATCTTAGAATGGATCACAGAGCTAACATCTTAAAGTTGGTTGATTATTATTTTTAAATTTCTGAAGTAAAAAACAGTTTTCAAGAAAAAAAAATCCAAGCCAAGTGCTGATGTCTCATACCTGTAATGCTAGTTACTTAGGAGACTGAGATCTGAGTATTGAGGTTCAAAGGAAGCCCAGGCAAGAAAGTCTGTGAGACTCTCTAATCTCCAATTAGTCACACACACAGTCACACACACATATACACAGAAGCAGAGCTGTGGCTCATGTGGTTGGGGAAAAGAACTATCCTTGAGCTGAAAAAGCTGAGAGACAGAGCTTAGGCCATGAGTTCAAGCCCAGGATGCCATACTCCCCCCCCCCCACACAAACAACAACAACAACAACAACAACAAATAAAAAGAGAGAAAGGAAACAGATCCAGGGTAAAAGAAACATAAATATTTAAGGGACGCAAGATGCAAATAACATCCTATGTATAGGTAAAAAGTGAATAACATAGATTGTTGCTTTTCTTTTCAAGCATCAAACAGCTCACTTGAGAGAAAATAAAGAGAAAATGTCAGGAAATATAGAAAATATGTATCTCAAAAACTAAGTAATTTAATTCCAATTTACATAAAAATACTATCACAGAAGAAAACATCAAAACATCTAGTGATTGATATTAAAAGCAGAATATATTAGACATCAAAATAAATTATGTGCTTGTATTGTGATTATTCCTCAGGGCAAATAAATGGATATGTGTTTTTGAATTTTAATAAGGGAATTCAATTTTGGTCTGCCATATGTTCTGAGTCAAGAGGAAAGCTGAAGTGGGGAAGTTAATTTTAGACTCAATGAAATGTGTTTTTCCCCAAAAAATCATTTTGAAGGTGATTATCATTACTATGTGTCAATGGAAATTGTTTCTGGATCTTGTAGTAAGGTAGGTTTTTTTGATGATATGCATATATTAACATATGATAACAATACCATTATTAAATAGTTTTCTCTCTCTTTTTTATTACACGTTCTAGAGATATGATACTAGCCACACATATTCTTACTGAAAATGTAATCTTTTGTATCTCAACCTGAAATTGCATACATTTGTAAAACATTTATTTCTTAAATAGCAATGTTTTCATGTGCTGAGGGAAAGTCTGGATGAAATTATACTTGTAGGTGTTCATAGAGTTATTTCTTTAATGACTTTTTAGAAATGTTTTAAGTTTATATTAATTTTTTGAAAATGTCTCACTCACAAGCCTTTGGTCTATAACAATATAATTTGTAAAATATTGCTTAGAAAATGTGTTATGGTTTCTGAATTAGGACAAACAAATCATAGTTTATTATGGTTATGGTGACTGCTGGATTCTAGTTTTCTCTTCTTTTCTCTTCCTTCACTTCTCTTCTCTTCCTTTTATTTTTTGTTTCGTATACTGAGGTTTGGCCTCATGCCTTATCCTTGCTTGACAGGCATTCTCCTAATTAACCTATATCCAGTTTATTTTGGAGATACAGACTTTTCTTTATAGGTTTTGAACCATAGTCTGATGGATCTTGGCTTCCTGCTTCGATAGGAGTATAGGAAAGAACCATTGGCACTCCATTGATTTGTATGTGGTTCACCCTAATTACATTTTGTAATGGTTCTATACACTTCATTGACTATGCAGTAAGTTCCACTATGAGAATTGTAGATCTTCTTGCTTATTGGAAAAATCTATGAATTAAAACACAGGATATATACTTGCTCCACATGGTTGATGGTACCAGAGACTTTTCCATTAATTTCTTCGTTCTCTACTCCTATTCTTTATCACATTACTGAACTGTGAGCTTTCATTTATTTTTTTTTGTGTGTCTTTTACCAATTCTTCTCTGTTTATCACCATATATATATATATATATATGTATATGTATATATATATTTATGCTTGCCTTCTCTGACCTGCAGGCCACTCTACACCATCTAATATTTATCAGTCGCCTTAACTTTGCTGTACAAATATCTTATTTTCTTGGGAACAAACTAACTCTACACCTAATTTTTAATTTCACATCTTATACTTTTTCTTCTTATATCACTTCAAATTTCAGGAATCTCTGAAATTCTTCTCCTGTGTGTGCTGCTTCTCCATCAATTCCTTGATAATTTTGAAACTGAGAGGTAGGTTTGACCTACACTCTTTGATGACCAGTACATGAGAAAAGCCCTCCTTTCAATCAAAGTGGGTGGCTCCAAAGTTCTTGCTTTGGCCTGGCAGCTTGGCTCTTATTGATTGTTCTGCTAAGACAATATCAACAGAAAAGGGTCAAGAAAGATAAAGAAAATAGCAGAGGGTGTGAGAAAGCTATTGTGCCCTCTTCAACGTAGACAATCATGAGTAGATGGTGAACCTGAGGTCAGCCATTTTGAGGAATGGGATGGGATCTGCTGCATTAGGGAGAAAAAGGGAACAGCCCCCCATGTTCTGTGTGTTGGCTTGTCAGGTTTTTGACCGATGTAGCACCCTCCCGCAGAAGTGAACTATGCCTTGCCAGCTTCTTTTCAAGTTGGTGTCCTTATATGCTATATATACACCAACATCTCCAACCAGTTTGAACAACTAGTTTCTTCTTTGGTAGCTTATTTGGTAACTTCAGTGGTTTTGTTTCACTGTCATATCTAGAGACCGTGTCCTCAAGTGGGTAATTTCTGTCTCCCACTGCTTTTACCTTCTAAAACCTAGTGACATTTGATTCAGTTCAGGCTGAACTTCCTGTCATTCTGATTACACTCTCATTACTTGAACATATTCTATTTATAAGATTTCTTATGCTGCCTAGTTTCTGTGAATGCTACCTCTTACCCTCGCTCTTATAATGAACTCTTCATTTATCTCCTCCCCTGAGTCCTTCTGTCCTTCTCATATGCCCTCTGCATCTCACTTCATCTGCTTAAATGTTCGGCTCCTACTCTGGGGACAGACATTTCAAAAGTGTACATTCAACCACTTTAGAATCTATTGTCCCTTTGATCTCCTACCAATTTCCTTTCATCCTTCCATAGCTCAAGTTATTCTCTCGAGTCTTTTTGTTTTGTAATGGGCCAACAAATTTAATTGACATGAGCTATGGACCCAAATGATTGCTCCCTAACTAACTCTGCAGCACATTCATGCAATTTTGCAGGAGTTAAGACACAGCCATTTTGTTTTCTTTCATCTCTAGTTCACACATTCACTGTTGGGGTCATAAGAAGCCTCTCTAAATTGCAGGACCCCAGGATATTTCCTGTTACTCATGTACCTAATAGACCTTGTAAGGAATTCTTGAGATAATATGATTAAGACCTTCATATTCTTGTCATTCTATAAATACTTTTCACACTTTATAACTTTAGTGTTTTCTGCCTGTGATATCCTTTTGCAAACTCAAGATTTAGCTCAAATACTATTTCCTTCTTTTTGACCTCTCCCCACTAAGAAAATTCTTGTTGGCTTTAATGACTAGACATGCTTATCTTAGATAACCTGGGTTATAAGACTCTGGGGTCTTGTTAATCTTGGTAATAGTTAGTTCAATGCTCTTTACTGAGTTGGGTAAATAAGCCAAATATGTTGAACACAATTAAATTGAGTGGTGTTTTGCAAATTTAGAAACATATTCCTGATAGCAAAAGGTTTCTGGAATAATTCATATGACTTTTGTGAATTTAAGTTCTCTTTATAAAATTTGCTGTTGTACTTTATTAAAGAAAAGAAATTTAATATACAGAATAAAATCACACAGTATTCTCTTATACTAGACACTGATGCCTATATTCTTTAGTGGTAATATGTTCCTTTTTATGTACTAAGAACTTAATGGCTTTAGTAGCATAAGATAACCATCTTGTAAAGTAGTTAGATCACATCAGATAATCAGCCTCTTGTTAGTAAGTCATATTTTTGAATGAGCAGGACAAACAGATTGATTTTTATTATCAACTGGTTGGAAGAATAACTTCAGTCAAACTATGCATTTTCAAAATGTCCCTAAAAATCTTGCACCTTAAAGGACAATTGTATTACATGCCAAAACACTTTACCAAGTCTATATGGCTTTAAAAAATATGTTCGAGAGAATTTTTTTGGAAATGTCTCTTCTTCCTGACCAGGCATTTCAATGGTTGTTGAGCTTTGCTTTTGATTACATGTAGAGTGGAAAGCACTTTGTGCATATAGTATTGTCATTCTTTACCTTTTTCCTTTTCCAACACATGTGAGGGATATAAACATTTCCCTTAATAAAAGCAGACACCTGGAGTCTTGTTTTTCCATCACAGTAGGAGGACAAGTAGAGACCCTGGATCTTGGACCCCTACACAGAAATTATTTGCATAAGGCCTAGAAGTTTCCAAGTAGGTTCTCAACAAATCAGTTGTGCTCCTTACACAAATTCTCAATGTGCACTGTAAATTATGCATTTGACTTCTCCCAGACATTTGATTTAATCTGACCCAATAATTCTTTTTTTTTTTTTTTGGGTCTGGCCGTGGGACCTGAACTCTGGGCCTGGGCGCTGTCCCTCAGCTCTTCAGCTCAAGGCTCGTGCTCTACCACTTGAACCACAGCGACACTTCCGGCTTTTTTTTTGCTTATGTGGTGCTGAGGAATCGAACCCAGGGCCTCAGGCATGCAAGGCAAGCGCTCTACCACTGAGCCACCTTCCCAGCCCCCTGACCCAATAATTCTTAGAGTCAAAATTGTTCCTCTTAAATATCTTCTCCAAAATGGAGAATGATGAGAGATGTCTGTATTTGCTTTCTTCATATTCTTGGAATAATAGGTCTCAGGAATTTTCATTACAAATTATTTAAACAGATAATTGGGAAAGTAGAACCATATATCATTCTAATTTACTGATTAGATAACATTTTAGGATCTTTTCAACAAATATTGAAATGCTACTTTTACAGATCTTTAGAAGCCTATAGATTTCTATGCTTGTCAAAATACATGAGAAAGACCTTAGCTGCGATGTAGTTCAGTTCTGAGGTTTTTCTCTACACCATTTTCAATGGATGAATTTCATTGTAGGTGGCCATTTTGAGTATCTCTATTGATGACATTACTTACTTTGGAGCATAATTTTTTTTTTTTTTATGCTGGGAGTCTATACAGGGAGAGTGAGTTTCACAGCTAAGCTGTACCTGATGCAATCGGACAAGATGCAAATGTTTTAAATGAACAAAAAAATGTAACAAATAGAGGGTAAAGAACCCCAAATCTGTTCTGTCTATGGAAATTCTGAGTTTTGAAATTTTTGTCAAATCCTTACTCTTGTCCTAACTGATATTGTCTTTATGGAGCATAATTTTTTTTGATTGTATGTAAGTTAGTTGAGAAATGAATCCCAGCATGCATTAAATAGGAAGAAATTAGT